>NC_133342.1:48598283-48698283 GCF_030506205.2 Paramisgurnus dabryanus
AAGTGCCATTTCATGATGCAGCATCGAGTTACCTCAAAAGGGAATCTTACAATATGTTGGATTGTCTGGTAAAAAAGCTGTTACAATACATTATTATATTTACTTATTTGTGGTTTGGTTTATAATACATGATGAACTTCACATAGTTACCATAGTTATAGTGCATTATAAGTACAGGCTATAATGTATTATAAGTTTCATGTCTTGACCTTGCATAATATCTTACTTATTCTTATAAGTGGAATTTTATCGATTAAAGAAACCAATGCAAAGTCTTCTTATAAACAATCAAAAGTCTTTATAATGTGTATATAATATTTGTAAATGGTCGTTGTCGACATTAATTAACCTACTAAACTGTCATAAAATAATATGTAATGATTAAATGATGTAAATGATGTAAATCATTATTTTTGTTACACTGCAAATAATATATATGGACACACTGGTCCAGTATTTGTCAGAGCATTAAAACATTCAACAATCTTTTCTCTCTCTAGGCACAGACATTTACAGACCTGCAGCTTTGTAGCTCTTGTGTCTCCTTTTGAAAGCATGTTCTTCATCTCCCCAAAGGCCATTCAACCCTGATTCATCAACCTACAAATAAACATTAGATCAGACAACATCAGTAAGTGACAACCATCCAATCATCTTTCTGTGTATTCTATTAAAGTCCTCATGTGGATGCAGTTGTCATTCTTTAGCACACGTTTTTGATGAAACAGCTAGCTGGGGTGGGACAAAGTGCTTGTCCCTTTTTGTTTTTCAATGTCTTTAAATTACATCACAGGTTGAAACAGAATTTCTTGCTCACAGGCTTTGTTGTTCTTCTGAATGATTGCAGTAACACTCATAAGTATACTTTGTCCATATTTCCAGGACAGACTGTAAATTTAAAATCTACAAATCTGCCAAAATTAAAAAAAAACTTATTTTATCGGGTTTAGAAGTACAGTGTTTTGTGGGGTCTTAAAAGAAATAAACTTATTTGCAATGTTTGTTCATAAAGGTTCACCAAAAAAAAATTTATTTCTCTCATAATTTTCTAACCTTCATGCCATCCTAGGTGTCCACTACTTCCTTTCTTCCACCGAACACAATCAGAATTTTATTAAATCTCCTGGCTTTTTTGTAATGCTGTTTTTTGAAGCTTCAAAATACAAACATTTTGAGCTTGTTTAGCAATCAATACGCTGTTTATTAATGTACGTGAAAAACTACAATCTTGGCGGCACAATATGGCAGCATGATGGTCTCAGTAGGTGTGTTCTACTTGCGATGCTGCAAGACACATTTGTATAATTTTTTCGAATCACTCTTGCTATACTTTGATGTCATCATACATTTAAGTGAGTCAATTTAAATTTTTCGGTGGATTATTCCTTTAGACAGAAATTAGATAACAACAAGTTATTTTTTCCCTGTCAGATAAATCTAAATAGATAACAATTTTTTTGGTACATGTGAGATGTCGTAGTCTTCACTGCTGTCAGTGCGATGACTCGTGGGTTGCAGTAACAGCTCCTGTGGTGAAATTGGGCTCAAAGCCACAAACCCTCCACTGGTCCTATAACATACAATCAAAACATTATGGCATTAAATCTGAAAATAAAAATCATAATGTGAATTTGAAAAAAGTATGCAACGTTTTTTTATAGTGTAATGCAGTGGTTCTCATATCCAGTCCAGTTCTGCAGAGTCAGGGCACATTTTGCATGTCTTTATTATTTAACACACCTGATTCAAATTATCAGCTTATTAGTAGAGATCTCCATGAAATGAGTCTGTTAGATAAGAGAGACAAACAAAATGTGCAAAGCAGTGGTACTCCAGGACTGGATTTGAGGACCAATGGTGTAATGCAGGGGTGACCAACCCTGTTCCTGGAGATCTACCCTCCTGCATATTTTAGTTCCAACCCAGCTTCAACACACCTGACTCTAATGTTTAGGTAGCCCTAAAATGCTTGATTGCCAGGTTCAGGTGTGTTTGATTGGGGTTGTAGCTGAACTCTGCGGGACAGTAGTTCTCCAGGAACAGGGTTGGTCACCAGTGGTGTAATGTGGGTATAGCCCAAAACATAGTATGGCCAGAAACTATTGTACAATGATTTAAAGTACAAAACAGTATATTAAGTGCTATTATGAAGAAAATGTATTGCAGGGTATGAGACTCACAGGGCTGATCCAGCACTGTGAGATATCAGGGGCAAGGTGGGACTTCTCTGTACCGAAACAAAAATGTAATTGTGAAATCATAGATCATAAAAGCAAAGCAGTTATGTAACACAAATGTTGAAAAACATAACATGCCAAATTACATTTATACAAGTGATGCACTGAAAACATTTTTTTGTTGTTTAACTGTAGTAATATTAGAAATTTTTTTAAACAATGCTAAATATATTGTGCTTCATTAGTTTAATGCAACAGATTCAAATTTAACAGATTATTAAATAATTATCCACATAACGTAAAGTTCTAGAAAAAATCTCAAGTTACACATGTAACCATGGTTCCCTTTTGAGGAAACTTTATGCTGTGTCACGAAAAGATACTCTGAGGAATGTGATAAGCTTGCACCTGAATGATATGTGAAACTATTCTGTCTTTTATAGTGATGAGAGATGACATCACGGGTGACGGCAGAACCAGAAGGTATTAATAGGGAGGTAAAACAAATAATTCTGTATAGTGCAACTACTGGTGGGTAAGCCATTTGAGACACGTTTTGACTTCCTTTTTGAGGCTGTCCACGAAACCAGTATAAAAAGGTACTATATCAATTGCAAAAGGGATGTTCAGAAAACAGGGTCAAAAATGTCCAAGAATGCCAAAACTTTGCACGCGGTAACGTCACATGCACCTGAACTGGGCGTCCAGGTTTGGGGGCTCTAGATACTTTTTAACAGTTTTAAACATTGAGTTAGGTTGAAATCAGGCCTGTTTCTGGCTGTCTCCCATTGAAGTGAATGGGCAGGCAGAGCTACACATAAAAATAATTTAAAAAAATTAATTCGGCCCTGGGCCTTAGCCTTTGGGGTATGTTGGGGATGTGACGCCACTCTATGTGCAATTTGGAACACCTCGGACTCGTACGGCAAAGTGTCATCAAAAACTTTTCCACCTGTAATTGTCTTGATGGACCACATGTAATATGTTCGCTTTCCTTTCCTCCAAACAAATTTGAGCACACATATAATATGGTTCAATAGTGTGTGCTGAATGAAATTTGTTAAGTTCTGTCCAAAAATTGATGATGAAAATGATGTTAAAGTCACTCTACAGTTGAGGCAGAAACACTAGTCCGGACCTGTTAAATCAATAGAAGGTCAACACTTCTTGTAAAAGTGCGAAGTCACACTGGAAGTGCCCACCTGCAATTTATTTGATGGACCACATGTATTTTGGTTATGGACACCCATGTTTTTAAGAAAATTTGAGAATTTTATGATTTTCACCCATATACTGTAATAGCGTTCAATAGTGAGTGCTAAATATATGTTAGGTTTGTCCGTATAAACATTCTTAAGCATAGAATGTCATCCTTTGATAAAATGGACATGGATTCACTACTAGTGTCTGTTAAATATACTATAGGTGGACTAAACCTTGTATTAGTGCCAAGTGATACAGGAAGTACCCACCTGCAATGTATTTGGGTCACATGTATATTGTTTGTTGACATACATTTTAAAGCATACATTCAGCATTTGTTTTTGCTGAATGACGTATGACAAGTTATGTCCATAAAAGAAATCTTGAGCATCATATATTGTCAATCTTCATACTCAGCGGATGCTAAATAAATTGTGGATCGGCTATGTAGGTTTTAAAACATGTAATACTTAAGTGTCAGATAAACTGCTTTAGAGCAATCAGGGGGCCCTTGATTTTTGAGGGCTGTTTCGAGGAGCAGGAATAATCTGCTGTTTTATGACGGCTGGCTCAGAAGCCCAAGCCTGGCATCAGGGCTTCTTTGCTGCCCTACAAGCAATAATGATGGTCCTCAGATCCATCTTCTTGCCCTTGCAGAGACGGTAATTTCTTCCCCCAAGTTCTCTGAGAGGGCACAAAAGCAACACACTCTCTTTGTTTTATTTATACCGTGAGGAGCTGGTTGATAATTGGGGCTGCCCCCTGGCGGTAGTCCCACAAGATGAGATTGACAGGTGAAAAACATCTTGAATGCTGCCTCCTGTCTTTTTGTATCCTGGAACCTCTTGACAACTAAATTAATTGAGTTGTTGAAGAGACCAGAGAGATAGAGGGTCATCAAGCAGCAGAGAATTTCTCTATCTTTAATGTCTGAGAGATTAGGCCATAAATTCTATAGCAGTGATAGATCGGCTAATAGCTCTAGCTGTCTCCTTAACCCAGAGAGCTAAATTTGCTGTGCGGTGAAGTTCTTTCATTGCTTGTGACTCAACCACCCCACTTTCAGGTCTGTTTGGTTTACAAGATGGGAAGAGAGTGCAAACACACACCAGCATGACATGCAATTATGTACGCTTTGCCAACAAATTTTGCCGACAAGATTTGATGGGCAGCTTCAGGGGTTTTAGGGATGATGCCACTTAACAAGATTTTTTTTCCAGAGTTTCTTTAACTTCATCATCCTAAAGCCCTTCTCGTTTTATTACCCAAGATAGATAAAAAGAGCATGAGCTTGGATTATTAGATATATGAGCAGAGAACAGATTTTTAACTTAGATACCTCAGTATGGAGGTCAAAAAAGAAAAGCAACCCCCTATATGCACTCATCTAAATAATTATTGGTTTTCTCATGATTTTTTCTTCAAATAGAGCACTTGCTGAAGGGTAGAAGCTAATGTTATTTTGTTCCGGCTTCCCTTTTATAGCTTCCGCTTATCGCTGTCACATGCCACATCATGGCCTATTGAATAAGCATAGTTGCACATGTTCTTCAGATGCATTCCCGTAGGGGCATTTCCCCATAGTGTCGTCATATGATGGAGTACAAATATATGTATTAACAAAATTATTACAGGTTTTTAAACTTTAGAAACTTTTTAATGTCATGTTAGCTAACACTATCACACAAGCTAACAATTATAATGTTTGGGTCTACACAACAGCACATAACATTTTATAAAATGGCTGCAGACGCACAGTCTGCTTGCTCTTGAGGTTTTTTCTTGGACATTTTATCCCACGAATACATTTATTTATTTATTTATTATTATTTCCAATGTAAACACAATAAAACAATGTTTTGCTTGATCTTACTTTTTAAACTTTTGTCATATCAACTTTGTGTAGCTTCCAGAAAATGTGAGAATAATTATAATAATGTGCAGTATCCTGTAAAAATATCAGTTTGTCTAAACATAAACCCTATAAATAAACCCTGAACAATAATAAAACATTCATGCTAGCATACCTGTGCCTCTAACTGTTGCTTCAACTTCTTGGCTTTGCTCTGCTTAAAGTAATCCATGATCATCATTGAAGCATAGATCTTTCCAACAGTCATGTCTGAATCTGAAGACACACACACACACACGCACGAACGCACGCGTACACACACACACACACACACACACACACACACACACAAACACAACTGAGAATTATTACATAATTTATATCTCAAGCCTTGCATAATTGCATAATGTTGCTGCCATGTAATTCGCTGATTAAATATTAACATTAAGATGCAATAAAAAGAAATTTACTTTATAAAATGGTTGGTAAGTGTATATTCTAATGTATAGAATAGGTAAGATCAACAGGTAAGTTCAATCGATACAAAGGGATCAAAGCTTGCAAAACAAATGTGAAAAGATCAAATAGACCTTCCTTAGTCCACACCCATCTTAAGATCTTCATGTGTATATAGCATGCCATTGTTCAAATGTGCAGTAAGGTTTTGAAATCTAATACAGTAAATGTCAACAAAACTAAGGAACTGGTAGCTGACTGTTATGTTTTGTTACTTTCTTGTAATATCATCTCACATTTTCAGTCTTCAATTTCAGATTTCTTAATAAAAAATTTCCAAACTCCATTTTAATCTTTAATTTCTTGTTAGATTTTCTTTTTGGTGGTTTTTGGAAGGACTAGGTTAATGTTGACTGACACCTGTCCTTGCCAAAACGCGAGGGATACCCTTTATTTAAATGTCGATATGTTGAGGCTAGCGCTACATTACGCTAACTTCCCTCCCCCTGCAGTGTGATGAACGTAGTTAGTGTGAGTAGATGATTGCCCTACGGCACTGCTGCTGGAACTCTGCTTCTGTGACCTGAGCAAGCACATTTGTGCAGTGCGAATGCTCTAACCTAGTAGCATCAGCACCAGAAAAATTTGTGCAGCAAACATGCAACTATCACACGCATTGTGAAACCATCAGCTAGCTGTCTGGAACTGCCAATTGCGGCATCTATGTACATAAATACCCAGATTATGTCTGTATGGATGGCTGGGATCCCTAGTCTGGTTGATTCCAGTTCTATGGTCCTTATGGCATCTGAGGTATGTCCTCTTTCTTCAGTGCTTACTGTAATGGCTACAGCTCTGTGGTGTGTGTGGTCTGTGTCTTTTGTTCTTAGTTTCCCTCAGAGGACGAACCTGAGTCTCCTGTACTTCCTGTCATGGCTGAAAGGTTTGAACCTGAGTCCCCTGCACTTCCTGTTTCGGCTGAAAGGTTCGATTTTAAATCCCCTGAGCTTCCTGTCTCGACCAAGTTAGCTGAACCTAAGTTTCTTGAATTTTCTGTCCTGACCATAAGGCATGTTTCAGAGTTCCCTGAGTTTCCTGTAAAGGCCAAGATGTGGTCAGACAACATGGTCACTCCCAAGCTCCATAGACTCTCTGCTCTTGCAAAAAATGGCCGTGCATAACTCCCAAAATCTCTCTGTCCCGTCCAAAATGGCCATTCCTGAGTATCCTAGTCTCTCTGTCCTGCCCGAGATGGCCGATTCTGAACTCTCTGTCCTATCTGAGATGGCTGATCTCGAGATCTCTGAACTATCTGCCTTTGCTAAGATAGCTGATCCTGATCTCTCTGCCTTATCCAAGATGGCCGTCGCTGTGTTTGCCTGTCTCTCTGTCATGTTTAACCTGTCTCTTACTAACCTGGCCAAGTCAGCCTCTCTCTTCCCTGTCCCTTTTTACAGGTCCAGAGCACCACCAGCACCACCCTGGTTTCCAGTGCCACCTGGATTACTGCTGTCTCCAGCACCACCATGGGCTCCAGTTCTGCCCTGGTCTCCAGTTCCACCTGGGTTCCTGAAACCACCAGCACACCACCATGGTTTCCGGATCCTCCAGGGTCTCGGCTTCCTGGCATCATTGCTCCCTCTGCTGGCCTTCAGAGGCTTCACCCATGTAGCACCCTCTGGACTCAATTGCCCATTATCCCTCGCACTAGTTTGATCATTTCCACACCTGTTTCCTGTTTGCCTATTATGTGGAGTATTTAAACCATTCTCACACTCACACACATTGCAAAGTATTGTTAGAACTGTCTGCATACCGATCATATTATCCAGTCTCTCTGTTCTGTCACTCTGTTTTTGACTCATGTCTCTTTATTGCTTATGATTGTTTGCTGCCTGCCCTGACCTACGCTTGGACATACTACTGTTTTGGATTGCCTATACTGTTAATGTTTGCCTGGTTGTTGACCCTTGGCTCTTTGTGGATTACCCTAAATAAAACCTGCATTTGGATCTAACCAGTGTTTCATTGTGCTTGTAGCTACAGTATAGAAGCATACAAGTAGACACTACATTAAAGGTGCAATTTGTAAGATATTTGCAGTAAAATGTCCAAAAACCACTAGGCCAGTGTTATATATTTTGTCCAGCTGATTACTATCAATATCTGTAATGTTTTCAACTACTTGTAAATCGTGAGAAAATTTCCATTCAAAACATTGACACGGGGCAGTGCAGTCTCCTGTCAATGACGTTAATATCCATGTGACCCTTTGTCACCGCCTTTACTGACGTAAACCACATGACAACAGTGGTCGAGCTCGAACAAATAAAATGGCGGCCAAGGAATCAGCTGGAGCACAAATTTAGTGAAAATAAACGTATATTTTCGCTTTTTAAGCATTTTAATTGCATTTCTAGCGAGAAATTAGTATTGTAGTTTTCAAATATGTGATTAGTTATCACAAAGGCGCTCTCTGTTTATATTTCAAACACGCTGCCTTTGAAGTGCGTCGGAAAGCCTTTCTCTGAGCGGCCTTCAGGCCTCCGAGGCCGAAGTCATTTCCTCAAGAGGCAGCGAGGCAACAAGTCCTCACTGCCTTGAGTTTTCGGACGCAGCGAGCCAGTGTTGTGGACAAATGCGGAACTATGCGATAGCGCCTGTCGGGCTACGCGCTTGCTTATGAACTTATGGATATCTCTGTACCGTCTGCCGCTGGTTGTGTCAGCTCCTGTAAGCGTACGGGCCAACCAAACGACCCAAGAAGAGTTTGGAACAAAACAAGGGAGGATCAATTTGTTGCATTATCTGGATGGAGAGAGCTTCACGACAACATTTAACTAGACCGAGATTCTGATCCTGCTTGTGTTTTACGCGATGGGTGAGTTGTTTTGATTCGTAATCGTAACCCTTCAAAAAACGTATGCTATTATATTGATCACAACATTAGTGTGTAGATTGTAATCAGCGCGTCTTCCCGCGGACGATATGCACATCAAAGGTATTGTACAGCAATATAAATGGTCATTTTAAGACACTTCACAATAAGATTTGTACTGTCAATACATTATGTCAAAAATCATTGTAGATTGTAAGTTGAAAACTTAATTCTGTGCTGTGTTTACCATCGAATTTGGACTAATACTGTAATATCAATATGACTAACAATTTCGTTTTGAACATCACATATAAACTTACATAATGAAATAAACGATGTCATCAAACGCAACATTTATAAGACTTGATTACCTTACGTGATTTCTCGTTCGCGTCTGATTGATGGCCATCAGTGGTTGAGTTAAAGACTACAAATCCCATAATTCCACGCTGCTTCAGAGCGTCAGTAAACAACATCATTGTTATTGTTTGATCTGGCGCCATCTAGCGGCAAAAATTTTACAAACTGCATCTTTAAAGGGATAGTTCACCCAAAAAATTCTGTCATCATTTACACTCTCTCCTGTTGTTACAAACCCGCATCAATTTCTTTGTTCTGATAAACACGGAGGAAGATATTGTGAGAAATGTTTGTAACCAAACTGTTCGTGGACCCCATTCACTTCCATAATAGGAAAAACGAATACTATAGAAGTAAATGGGGTCCACCAACAGGTTGGTTAAAAACATTTCTCAAAATATCTTCCTTTGTCTTCATCAGAACAAAGAAATTTATTCAGGTTTGTAACAACATGAGAGTGAGTAAATAATGACAGAATTTTCCTTTTTGGGTGAACTATCCCTTTAATGCTATTATCAAATAATAATTTACACTGATCACACAAACGCCAACAAACATCAACATTTGAAGTTTTCTGATGGGATTAAAAAGAAGTTTGCAGGTGTTTGTAGGCATTTGTTAGATAAATTACCAGCTAATTGGTTAGTGGAGTCAAACATGCTGTCCTTTGTATACATCCTTGCTGCAACATTAAAAGCAGGCCAACGTGGACTCAACCACTCTATTGCGTGTTCCCGAGCCAGAGGCAGGGTTTGTGTACATTTCGTAATTTCACTAACCCATGAGCGACAGTCACCGTTGGCGACAGGATGGAGAGTGTTCAGTCACGCGACAGAGCTGAGAAATGTTCAACCTTATGCAAATTATGAGCGACTTTTGGGAGCGACTACTAATGAGAACAACGCAGTGGAGTTCACGTCATCCGCCTCTCGAGTGGACGTTACTCATTTGTTTATGACAACCAGATATACACTCACCTAAAGGATTGTTAGGAACACCATACTACCGTATATACCCGAATATAAGACAAGGTTTTTGAACTAAAAATAGACTGAAAAATGGGGGGGTCTTCTTATATTCGCGATATAAACAAAATCACGGGGAAACAGTAGAGGGCGCCAACACGATAGGTTAGATATGTTTGATTTAAAGCAGATGGTTATTTTCTATCTATCTTCACAGTACCACAGTTACATAGATACATGGACCTACATAATTATAGCATTTTGTGGAAAGGTTATTCATTTTTGTCACTCATTAATTCATTTCTGAACTCATTCATTGACAGAGTGCACTTTATTTTGTGACAAATTAATTTAAATATTTAATGAATGGTGTAAAAATGTTTTTCCAATGAAGTATCACTTGAATTTTCAAATAAAATTATTTTCTGTTGAAAACCAGATTTTAATACAGTAAGGCTGGAAAATGGGGGGGGGTCTTATATTCATGGTAGTCTTATATGATAGTCTTACAAAGATGCTCTATTGGGTTGAGATCTGTTGACTGTGGGGGCCATTTTAGTACAGTGAACTCATTGTCATGTTCAAGAAACCAATTTGAAAAAATTTAAGCTTTGTGACATGGTGCATTATCCTGCTGGAAGTAGCCATCAGAGGATGTTGGTGGTCATAAAGGGATGGACATGGTCAGAAACAATGCTCAGGTAGGCTGTGGCATTTAAACGATGCCCAATTGGCACTAAGGGGCCTAAAGTGTACCAGTAAAATATCCCCCACACCATTACACCAACACCACCAGCCTGCCAAATTCTGACTCTACAATCTGATTGTCTCAACAGAAATCAAGACTCATCAGACCAGGCACGATTTTTCCAGTCTTCAACTGTCCAATTTTGGTGAGCTCTTGCAAATTGTAGCCTCTTTTTCCTATTTGTAGTGGAGATGAGTGGTCCCCGGTGGGGTCTTCTGCTGCTGTAGCCCATCCGCCTCAAGGTTGTGCGTGTTGTGGCTTCACAAATGCTTTGCTGCATACCTCGGTTGTAACGAGTGGTTATTTCAGTCAAAGTTGCTCTTCTGTCAGTTTGAATCAGTCGGCCCATTCTCCTCTGACCCTTAGCATCAACAAGGCATTTTCGCCCACAGGACTGCCGCATACTGGATGTTTTTCCCTTATCACACCATTCTTTGTAAAACCTAGAAATGGTTGTGCGTGAAAATCCCAGTAACTGAACAGATTGTGAAATTCTCAGACCGGCCCGTCTGGCACCAACAACCATGCCACGCTCAAAATCGCTTAAATCACCTTACTTTCCCATTCTGACATTCAGTTTGGAGTTCAGGAGGTTGTTTTGACCAGGACCACACCACTAAATGCATTGAAGCAATTGCAATGTGATTGGTTGATTAGATTGCATTAATGAGAAATTGAACAGGTGTTCCTAATAATTCTTTATTATATAATATATAATCCGTTCCTAATAATTTTAGCACTAATTAAATATAAATATACTTTAAATAAATAAATGATTTATTGATTATTTTATAAGAATTTAATTAAGTTATTGCTGATAATTAAATCCTGGATCATTGTTTAAATCCAACCCTGATTATTTTTAACAAGGTTTAAAGTTTGGCGCAAAATTATTAAATAAACTGAAATAAGACTATATTAAACATGTTTAAGCTATTATGGGCAGTACTTATTAGCTTATCCTTCATACCTCACAAGTGCAGATCATTTTGTAATGTATGGTAGTTGTCCGTTATCTTTTGCCATTGTGAAATTTAGGGTGCGTTGTTTCTGTTTGTTTTGTATTAAAATTATTATTAAAACTTAAATATACTGAATATATACTGTTATACTGAATAACTCCGAACATATTTCTGACTCACACTTTTTGATGGTCTGTGCATTTGGACATTACCTTTATTGATGGGTACCAGCATATCCAAGGTTTTTTGGGAGAGATGTGGCCAGATAACACTTATTTCCTTCTGCAGCTCAATGTCCAACTGAAGTCGATCTTCGCCACCTGAAATGAAACATGTCCTTGAAAAATGTATAGATTTTCATATATTTTCATATATTAATAGGCTTTTTTAGTAACACCTGTTTTGCTCATTTCAGTGAACCACTAATCAACCATATATTTAAACAGTGCCTCAGTTGCCTCAGCAGTAGCATCAGCCCTCCTTATGCAAAGTATCTTAGAAGAACCTACTAGATGACAAGCAGTCCACCGCTTCAAATCCAACCACTCCACTGAAATGGCACTACTATCGATCACAGAAACACTACGGCTAGCTAAGGTGGAATCAAGATCCTCGGTCCTGACCAGGGGCGTCACTAGACCCCTTTTACTGGGGGATGTGCAGATCTAAAGACAAAGTACATCCTCACCCTGTCAGGTCTCAAACATTAGAGGAAAAATCTCAGGAAAACCTCTGTCAAGTCTATAGGATTGTATTGTTGCTGAGAAAATCAACAGATGTATGTGTTATACTGTTCTGTATTTTCAGATATGAAATTAATATTTAGTTTACTAATATTTAACTCTAGAACACTAACTTACATAACAGTTAGCAGTAACTATGACTGAGATTATTTAGTATATTAAGTCGTAAAAATTATTTCTTAAAATAATCTTGTAAAAATAAGTTATTAATCATTGCTATCATTGTATAATGTAAAAAATATTTCTCTGCTTTCATTATTTCCAAACTGTGTCTTTCGCAGTAACTGTTGCACTGTAGAATAGTGGGTTAAGCAAAGGACATTGTATAGAAGTGTTGCACACAGCAGGCTTTCAAAAAAAGTCAGCAAAAAATGGGGGCCTGTGCCCCAGTAGAGCTTTATGTCTAGCAACGCCCCTGGTCCTGACTCTGACCTTTGACACCTTTGATCAGATCCTACTTGCCACAGCTCACAAGATGGGCACTGGGGTCCCTCGGGGGTCAGTACTTGTACCACTCCTTTTTCTCTAACTACACAACATCCTTAGGACTTATAATACAGATGAATGGCTTCTTCTACCACTGTTATGCTGATGACATCCAGATCTACTTCTCATTATACCCAGATGATCCTACTGTAACGAGAGGCAGGTGCAATACCAAATCACTATTTTCGCTGAGAAAGCCGAGCATCAGTGCCCGGCCGGTATCAGCAGTGGAACAGCAAACATTTAATGTGTTGTCCCTAAACTAACACACCTTCTGTGTTATTATTCATTGTGCCGCCCACCACGGTCCTGCGACATTAGATCAGAAATGTCTTGTCTGCAAGTGTTCATTTTTCATAAAATAGAGTAAAGCGAGTAACACACTCATTTAAATTTCAGTAATTGTAACTGCGTTACTTGATTTAAAAAAATACTTTGTTACATGCTCTTTACCGCTAAAAGTAGTGGAATTACAGTAACGGAATTACAGTAACGGAATTACTTTGTAACACGTTACTCCAATCACTGTTTTTAATACAACTTGTGTTGTCCCTTTAATTTATTTTAACATGACGGGTTAAATGGCATGACACACACAATGTGTAAAAAATTAACACATCATTTTTTACAGTGTAATTTCACAAGTATACCCTATCAAAACCATGGTTTTACTACAGAAAAAGTACTATAAAGATTCTATAGTAATCATGGTAAATTTATTAAGAGATGTAGAGGTGGTTTCCCAGACAGGGATTATCTTAACCCAGGACTAGGCCTTAGTTTTAATACGAAATATATCTAGTTTTAACAAACTTGCCTTACTAAAAACATTACTGGTGTGCATTTTGAGACAAAACCAAGGTCACTGATGTATTTTAAGCTATGTCAGTGCACGCGGTTTTCAGTTTGGAAAGCTTTTACATTTATTTTAGTCTAGGACTATTCTAATCCCTGTCTAGGAAACCACCCCGTAGTGTATTGGGTTGTTATTGAACTCTGGTAAAAGTATTGTTTGGCCATCATAAAAATTAACACAGGGTTAGTGTTTGGTTGGCCAACAACAGATTTTACTTTTGCTCAGTAAAATGCACAAAAGAAGAACTGCCCGTAATTGTCTGGACTCTTATTTGTGTTTTTGTAATCATTAAGGCACCACAATTTGGAAAAAATTAAACTTTAACGTTTTAAATTATGTATAAATTATATCTGTATGTCCAAAATCAGCAGAGTAATCTAAGTCTCTTTGGGGAGTGATTAAAAAAAGCGTTTGAACGTCTGAGAGATTTGTTAACCCAGGGTAGTGAACTAGGCAAGCTGAAAAGCGAACCTGCCTGGGCAGAACTAGGAACGCTGCGGAAGCCACCCCCTAAGGGGTGTTACACTGGGTGGCACATATAATATGGAACAAATATGGAACAATTGCTTAGAACATTTGCACCCCGGGTGATTTTAAAATGGAGCCTCAGGAAATAATGTTTCTGGTGACACGACAATTCGTTGTCGAATAATAATACTGTTACGTGTTAGCCATAATTTTTTGCCTCTGGGTTGAATATATTACCCAAAAAGTTCATGTTGGGAAACTGTGCTCATTCAAAATTTGGATTTATAGTATATAAATATAGACAAAAAACCTAATAAGTGCATATGAATGGATAAGTTGGATAGTAAAGTTCGCCCTCTTGTAACAGAAGGCTGTTAGACTAGATGCAAGCAGGAAATTTGCTGATAAAGCATACGAAGGGCGCACGGATTATCTGCCGATCAAAAGCGCATGGGGGTTGGGTCAGTGACTTTTTTCCCAGGTGCGAGCGGGGGTGGAACGGATGCGCGGTAATGGTCAACGGTTCATCGAGAGTGGGTGAGATTGGGAAAACAGCTAGCCAACGTAGGACTCTATTATATGCTTTATAAAGATTACATTCGGTCCATGGTAACCTTAAGGTAAATTACTTAAGGCATGTTAAGCGTTTTTACTCATGTTGTTTTGATGCATCTACTGACTCGGCTGAAGCGGTCATTCCAACGTTGTACAAAAATTGAAAGTTGTGCGTCACCTGGATGTGGTCGAGATTGGGAATCACCATAGAATGGCTAGTATGTCTTCCGTGAGGCTGGACAGCTCTTTATTCACTCCATCATTAGAAAGCAAAAATCGGTATGCATAAACGTTACTTTCATAATTTCTTTCAAGCTAGCATAAATTACTGTAACAATATGCTCTCTGTACGTGTGGGTGTTGGAACCACAGTTTTAGGGAACGGGGAAACAGTGATCGTGACCATTACGATCAAAATTTTACTCCATTTAGGGATGAAGTCTTGTAGAGAGGCTATGAGGTAGCCTATGAGTTACCACAGACAAGTCTTCTTTAGTCCGTAAAGTCTATAAAGTTTGTCAGCATAACAACTACACGGCGTGATATTGCTTTAATGACTTGATATCACATTTATGATGCGGCAATAAGAAACAATATCGAAGAACCATTTAAAATTGTGTAGCGGGCTTAAGGTTTTAAAATACTGTGTGGTTTGTCTGTGGGACAAAAGTTGTAAATGCTGATAAGATCGGTGTTATAATTGGTCAGGTCGCCTGCCAATCAAGCTCGATGTGAAGGGTCGATTGCCCAAGCATAGATGACAGTCAAATCAATAATTTTTTGCATTGTGAGGGAGAAGAACCAATTAGCCCTGAGGGAACGTAGTGAACTCGCAGGTGAGAACATGCACTGTTTCTTAAATGTTACTTTTTTTGTCTATGATTTGGTCCAAAATTACCATATGCCTTTTATTTTGTAGTTTCGGATGACAGTGGCTCACTTTTGGCATTTCTTGACAACACTTTGAGGCATGATAAAAAGCTCCAGGAACGATTTGTAAGTGTGCTAATTTCGCCGTAGGGTAATCTAAAGCGTAAAATTAAGATTGTACACTGCATATACACTATGAATCCACAGCCTGTCTCACATTTATGTATGAGAAACTTCAGAGAAATTTAATTTGTAACACTTTTTTTTAAATTTTCAGCTTTAGAGTATCTTCTCTAATCACCTTTCCATTAACTCTTTCACCGCCAGCGTTTTTAAAAAAAGTTGCCAGCCAGCGCCAGCGTTTTTCATGATTTTCACCAAAGTTTAATGCCTTCCAGAAAATGTTCTTCTTTAAATAAATAAACATACAATATACCAAATGAAAGAACAGACCCTCTGCTTTCAAACAAAAAAAAAAACGTTTCATCCTACCTTTAGTGGTTCTTTTGCAATCAGCTTTTGAAAATGGGTAGGTTTTTGCAAAAACACCATATTTTGAGCAAAGAGCAAAAATAATTCAATTTTTGTGACTGACTTTTCATAGAGATCCCATTCAGAGCGATCTTTAAAACAGACACGGACATGCAGCAGCTTGCCATAGGGCAATAATTCCGGTTTTAAAAAGTTGCGGAAGGGCGCCACCTGGTGGATAACAGCGGTATTGCGGAAAGACGGAAAATCTCGTCATTGGCGGGGAAGCGTTTTCTCTTAATTGACGAGATATCTCGTCAATGGCGGGGAAAGAGTTAATACAACCTGGACTGGTGTAGGGAATAAAGCATGTTTTAGAGACCTGTTCCTGAAGACCTTTGTTCAAAGTAAACTGGATTTTTATATTTAAGTAGATGTTCAATTCAATTCAATTCAATTTTATTTATATAACGCTTTTCACAATTGTTAATTGTTGCAAAGCAGCTTTACATAAGTAGATGTAGAGGAGAACACAGAAAATCAATAGATAATATAAGAAGTAGAATATTGTGGCTAAGGATAAGCCGTACAAACGAGCGTAGTAATAATGTAACGTGTACAGTAAAGTGCTAAGTTAAGCCAAAGTTGGCTGACTCTCCCGGGGGCGAAAAAAACCCCTAGGAGAAAACCCTTAATTTACAAAACAAAATAAATTTACTGAAAAGCTACCAGAAAGCCAGGTAACCAAAGGTGTTGTTACCTCACAAAATCTCTTTTTAAAGAAAACAAAAAGTAGTAGCTTTAAAGGTGCAGTGTGTAAATTTTAGCTGCATCTAGTGGTGAGGTTGTGAATTGCAACCAACGGCTCAGTCCACTGCTCACTCCTCGCTTTTGAAACGCATAGAGAAGCTACGGTAGTCACCGCCGGAAAAACATGTCATAGTCGGGGACAAATTAGTAAAAAAGTTTGTCCGTTAAGGGCTTCTGTTGAAACATGGCGCCACAAAATGGCAACTTTCAGTTAAGGGGACCCTCGGTGTATGTAGATTAAAACGTCTCATTCTAAGGTCATAAAAACATAATGGTTTATTATGAAAGGTCTTTACACACCCCTGATAATATAGTTTTGTATATAATTTAGCATTTATGTCAAGAGACCCTTTTAAAAATTTCACACTGCACCTTTAACAAGATTTAAGATAAGATCGCATTAACACAAACTTAGCCCTAAATGTCATTTAATTACTTGTGATAACAGTTTTGCCTTCTCATGAATTCTTACATTCTAATTTAATCCACAATATACACACATTCATACTTTATCTTATACTGTATGCTACATACTGTAGCAAATAATTTAAATTTCATTTTTAAATCTAAAATAGCTAAATTCACCAAAAGTTAAGTGATTTGCATCCCTTAAATTTGTTAATTATTTGTATTTTTAATATAAGACAGCATCAAGTTACAAGGGGGTCCAAAGAAAAACAAAGTATTGTTATTATCATTTCTTTATATAACTTATTCGCCCCTGCATCCACGTAACCTCTGAACGGGTAATGTTATGTTATATATAAAAAAATCTCACCGGCCCACATTTAAAAAATGATCCAGCGCTCTGATATTTGCCAGAATTGCCAGATGGCCAATCCGCCCATGCTGTGATGCAACAGTGCTATCCACCGAACCACTGTGATGCCTGTCCCAAGCTGTACCACTCAAGCAAGTGACTTTTAACATATCTAAAGGGTACTTCAAAATGTGTTCAACAAAACAGTCATACAAGTTTAAATAATAAGAAAATTTGGGCAAACTAACAAATGCATAAACACAAATCTAACCTCTAGCAATTTTGATGTCCAGTGCTGTGCGGATTAAAGACATGAGTGTTGATGTAAAGTGAACCGTCATGTCATCATCCACTGGCATATTCATCAGCACCAGCCTCTGCAATTATAAACACAACACGGATGGAACTGTTATCAGAAATGCCTGGCTTTTAGGATTTAATGATACTAGAATGTTCAGGAATTTAAATGTGCTGTATTATCTGTATACTTAATAATACAATTTATGTTAATGAAGATTAAATCACAATGCAACAAATTAATCAATTAACAAATTAACAAAAATTTTTCTACCTTGTAAGCAATTTTGGCAGGACATTTCTTTCCCAGTCCAAGAGGTGGAGACATGTGTGTTAGCATCTCATACATAGCAGTGTAGTGAATACGTCCACTGAAAGATAAAACCGGCAATTCATTTATTTTCAAAAAAACACTGAAAGAACTATGAAAATAAATACAGGATGAATTCAGGTAAGTTGAATTCAGGTATTGCAAGTGATCATGTCAATGGATTTTGTATAACAGTATTCTCAATTTTAAGGCTTTTAGACATAGACTGTAAAGAAAGATTGACGTAGTGTCCATGATGTCACCCATAGGTTTCTGAAGATTGTTTTTGAAGCTTAAAGTAGGCGGTGCCTGCCGTTGCCATCTTGGACGCGCGTCACCACGCATCCCTTGTGAATATCCGAAAATGGGTACAGAGGCGGGATGTGGGTGAAGCTGAGGTGACAGGTTGCTGAAACCACGCTCGCCTAGCTCGACTCTAGTGACAGCAGTGGCTGTTGCACCGTCACTCAAGTGGCCACCTCCCTAATTATGCTCAACTTTAAGGCTGTATATCATTTAAACGGATGAGTTACAAAAAATTCACCCCCCTCACTGTTGTCATGAAGGCCAAAATTAGCTATACAGACCAAAAATACTCTTTGTACCAGCCACCAGGCTGTAAACATATTATTTTCTACTGTAAAGTTGGCCATTTTAACATGGAGGTCTATGGGAATTGATTCCCTTTTGGAGCCTGCCTCTAGTGGCCAGTTGATGAATTGCAGTTTAAATCAATTCCACATTGGCTTTATCAGAGAGATGGGATTTCCCCTCACTTTTGGAACAACTGCCAGACACCTCTTACATGGCAGGAAGGATGACCTCAGTACCGAACTGGGTAGAAAAAGACATTTCAATTATACCACAGCATTCCTCTTTATCACCTAAACCCCCATTAGTCTCATCTTGAGGCCTAAGCTAAGGTGGCCATAAATTCTTTAAGACCTTAAAGGGACACTCCACTTTTTTTTAAATATACTCAATTTCCAGCTCCCCTAGAGGAATTCATTCAGCTGATCTCCGAGTCTGGCTGTACCACTTGTAGAATAGCTACAGTAAGCATAATCCATTGAATCTGATTAGACCATTAGCATCGCGTTAAAAAATAACCAAAGTTTCAATGTTTTTGCAGCAGGAGTAGTGATATTACACACTGCCTGAAAAAAGTCCACTTTGGTTACTTTCAAAAGCAGGGGACTATTTTCAAGCACTGCGTAATATCATTGTGCCTGCTGCAGCCATGTTACATCAGCAAAGTCCTTGATTATTATGCCGGAATGAGAGTATAGTTAAAGGAGTAGTCCACTTTAAAGATGGGGTCCATTGACTTTTCATAGTAGGACAAACATATACTATGGTAAGTCAATGGGCCCCATCTATAAAGTGGACTACTCCTTTAATAGCCATCTGCCTAGAAAATCGCAACTTTTAATTTTCCGTCTGTCTTAGTACAAAATATAACTACAGAAGTGTCAAGTTTTAAATAGGAAACATATCGAAACACAATACAGCATATATGCCCAATTGCCCATATATGATAATATATGCGTATATATGCCACATATAGGCAAAATTGAGGTGCATATATGTGGATATACAGGCCATATAGGTCTCCTGTATTGCTTCTTTATATCCACAAATAAGCACTACCCTTACGAAAATTAACCATGGTTTTATTGTGGTAAAAGTGTAGTAACCATGTTTTTTTGGTGTATTGATTACTATCAGCAAAACCATGGTTATTTTGTAGTTACTATGGTTTTACTACAGTAACCATAATTTTTTGGTTTTAGATGTAGTAAAACCATGGTTGATTTTCGTAAGGGTATACATACAAGATATGTCTCATATATAGCTCATGGCAGGATCTGGTCATTTTGTAGCTCATATCTCACTTTGGCAACTGTCATACATGATGCCCAGTTCATATTTTCTATTATCAAGGCAATAACTTAGAACTAAAATAAAGCAAGAACTTATGTATGTGCGAACACATGAAATTGGTATCACATGTAATTGGCATGTTATGGAATTTAACTATAGCAATTAGAGGAGATGAAAAGCTATGATGTTTATCTGAAACATTTACATGGTCAATTCTTTCTTGTATGAAAATCATGATCGGAAGGTTTGGTCTTTAAATCTTGACAGTGGTGCAGATGAGATTGTCTCATAATCGGAAGGTCGGGGGTTTGAATCTCAGCTGCTGCAAGTGCAGACTGTCATTGGTTGTACTTTTATTTATGTTGCCTAGCAGCTATGAATTTTAATCATTTTACTAATATAGAGGTGAACATATAGGTGCATGCAGGGTCGTACATATAATATAGGAAAACCGACAATTTTTCAATATGTCACATATATTAAAAACCTATATCAAAACCTATATTGAAACGAATATGTTTATATAGGTTATTTCAATGTGGGATTTTCACATTAGATTAAGCCAAAGTCCAGTAACTACACAGGTGCAGATGCAGAATATAGGCTATAATATATAATTGCATATTTGTATAAATGTATTTTGTGTTGCTGTCAAAACACAATTATAAATGATAACAATAGCATTTTAATGAACTTCTATTCTCACACATACTATAGTTGTGTATGATTTTGTTGGTAAAAGTCAGTTTAGGGCACCCATTTGACCAGCAGCGGCCCTGTGTGTGTGTTTCTGCTTTTTAACTACTTTTGTTTTGATTATGTAGACTTTCATGTAGACTATACGAACAGTCAAGTCACTCACTCACAGGTTAGTAAAATAAATATCTTGTAAATTCAAATCAGAGCATCTTTCATGCTGGAATGGATGTATTTTGAGTCTATAAGGTAATAATAATATAACAAAACTTTTGTTTTTAATTAAAAATGTTGGTTTATACTAGGTCTATACTACTACTAGGTATTTATACTTTATTGACTGGGTTAAATAGAATTTCATTACTAAAAAGAGATAACATTTTCATTGACTAAAACTAGACTAAAATGTCAATAGTTTTGTCGACAAAAACTAGACAAAAATAGTCATGGATAATTCTGACTAAAATAAGACTAAAATGCCCAGACTTTTAGTCGACTAAAACTTGACTTGACTAAAAAGAGTGTGAACGTGACTAAAACTAAATGACAGCTTGACACAAGGACTAGACTAAAATTGAAACAGTCCGCCAAAAACAACACTAGTGGTGCGCATGCTGCGGTCAACCCCAGAAAGTTAAAGGAATAGTCTACTCATTTTCAATATTAAAATACGTTATTACCTTAACTAAGAAGAGTTGATACATCCCTCTATCATCTGTGTGCGTGCACGTAAGCGCTGGGGAGCGCTGCCTGCGACACTTCGATAGCATTTAGCTTTGCCCCATTCATTCAATGGTACCACTCAGAGATAAAGTTAGAAGTGACTAAACACATCAACATTTTTCCTATTTAAGACGAGTAGTTATACGAGCAAGTTTGGTGGTACAAAATAAAACGTAGCGCTTTTCTAAGCGGATTTAAGAGAGGAACTATATAGTATGGCGGAACAGCACTTTTGGGAGTACTTTGACTCGGCGCAGTAACACCCTCCCTCTCCCATTATGAGGGGGGAAGGGGAGCGGATTTTTCAGGCGAGTTAAATCCGCTTAGAAAAGCGCTACGTTTTATTTTGTACCACCAAACTTGCTCGTATAACTACTCGTCTTAAATAGGAAAAACGTTGATGTGTTTGGTCACTTCTAACTTTATCTCTGAGTGGTACCATTGAATGAATGGGGCTAAGCTAAATGCTATTGAAGTGTCGCAGCGCGCCCCAGCGCTTACGTGCACGCACACAGATGATAGAGGGATGTATCAACTCTTCTTAGTTAGGGTAATAACATATTTTAATATTGAAAATGAGTAGACTATTCCTTTAAGCAAGTGTTTACACCACCAGTTATTAACATAAGAATAAATGCATTCACGATAGAGTAACATTTTGCTGTCATGTTTACACATGCAATACAATGCCAATGGTATTTTAGAAGTGCTTTGAGAAGTAAAAAAGGCATATATCAATCATTTAATCACATTTTAGACTCATTTTGACATTATCAGCCAATCACAGCCATGCAAGAGGAAAGTGCCAATATACAAACTTCTCCTTATCTGAAAGGCAGAAAAGTACTCTTTCCTCAGACATTCTTTGTTCTGAGTCTTACACCAAAGACTGTGACAGATCACCCATCATTCTGAGTCTTTCAAAGAGACTGTAACAGATCACCAAGATCGTTTTAAATCTCCAGCCCATGTGGTTGGAGACTCACAAGTTGAGTCCCCAGCTTCGTGCTTAGAGACTTAACCGATCACACTATGTTCCAAGTTTCTAGCCCAGAAGCAACAGTTGTCTGAACCAAGTTTAAGCTCAGGGCCACATGTGTGTTAGTATCCAATAGCGCTATGTGTTCAGGGTGGTTAAACTGAATCTGAGTCCTTCCTCACTAAAGCACAGCCCAGTTTAACGAGTGGAAGACATTGCCACCATCGAACTGCTCACTTAACCACCTTCAGCTGATTCCTTACACTGTATGGAGGAAGAAGAGGACTCTTCCCCTAAACTTTTTTTTGTGGGGCAGTATGTTTCAGGCCCCACAGACCGTAGAGCAACACAAGACAAGAAAGTTTGCGTGCGCCACAAAGTTTGCGTGGTGGCGAGCCCGGTGTTTGTGGCGGCTCCCCAGAGTGAACTCATTCAATTCAGTTTTATTTATATAACACTTTTCACAATTAGTAATTGTTTTAAAGCAGCTAGCAACCATGAGTTCTTGGAATGGTGGAAGTGGTATAGTATTGGGGCAGCTTGTGAACCGATGTGTGGAGCCTGTTGCTCTGGAAACTGTCAGGTAGGAGACAAGGAGATGACACTGGCAGTGTAAAGAGAACTTGAGATTATAAAAGAGTGTCTTACCTACATAGTAAAAGATGTACACAGCAAGTCTGCTCACTGGCATTCAAAGTACCCCTGGACTAAAGATCCAACTTCCCTTTCTCGCCATAGAAGTGGGATAGAGGCAACATTTCTGACAACAGAAAAGTAGCTCAAGTAGGAACCTGAGTGGCAAGTTGCTTATACAGCTCAAATTCATGAATTGGTAGACTTAAGCTCACTGGAGATATAATTAATTGTTGGAATGGACCTGTTTGGTATGTGAGTCACCTAATTGCGCTAAAACCACTCATTTACTACTCCTGGTATGGAACAGCAGTCAGAAATTTAAAGAAGCGAGTATGCATGATATTCTTCTGAAAAGCCCAGATGAGCCCAATCAGAGCTTTCCTTCTAAGGTTTAGGAGAGGAGTTTATGCTGTCCTAGGAGATATCCTGAAGATGTATAACTGTATGGCTGAAGGAGAGATAAATGCATCTGCATAGGTTCCTATGGAGTAGGCTTGTTGCGATAGTCGGTACAACCGGTGATACCCGGTGCTTCAGCCCGTCCACGGTTAGATAACTTGCCCATCGCGCCACCGGCTTCCACAGTAATTTTTATTTTTTCTTGTAATTAAATAATTTAGTTTCGTCAGAGAAAGCAAACACTAATCACTGAATGTGCAAGGCAAACTGACTAGACGGCAGAAGCTGCATGCCTACGCGTTTTTGTTATAATATACATATATAATGTTTTATATAAGCATAATGATCAGAAAAAGCTGGATAAGATAACTGAAGGTGTTGAGGACATCCTAAGAGCTGGAGGTTTTTTGTAAGCACTGGGTTTGGTCAGAGCAAAATTGGGAGCATACTGATGGAGATTCAGGAAAGTCAGCAGCATAAGATAGAATCCCGAAACTTCCAAATCAGCTATGGGAAAAAGACAACAAGGCTCTTGAACTTCGGTATCTAGCAGAGGAAGATAAACTCTACATCATGACTTCCATTAATTTTTATAAGCGTTAGGAAACATGAGAGTAGGACAAAACCTCCTTAAAGAGGAGGTCAGGGCCAAGACTCCTAATCCTCTGACTAGAAGAGATCATCTGAGTCAGTGGGGCTGTATGATCCGATTGGCTTAGCAACCCCCGTCAAGCAAAAAGAGGCTATCCTTGTACGAAAGGCATTTCAGGAAGCAGGACGTGAAAACTTGACTAAAGATACATGGGATAAACCACTGTCAGAAAGCCTCAGCGAAGAAGCCATTAAGTTGTTTGAAGAGTATGTTCAGCTCGGAAAAACAAAAATTCCTCAGAGGTTTAACACCTGTAGGCTGAAAAAGAAAACTGTTGGCAGGAACATTTTCTGATGGGAGTGATAAGACATATGGAGCTGTAACAGATCTGAAACATTCCAAGTTATTGCGATTAAGTTTAGTCGAATCCAAGGCCAAATTGACTCGTTTGGATCAAAAAGGGGAAGCAGTCAAGGCTGAAATGTGTGGTGCAGGCAGACTCAGAAAATACATCGAGAAGCATTGCCAAGTGGAGATTGACCAATGGTTCCATCTGGTAGACAGCCAAACAGTGTTGGGAGTGGGGTAAATATGGCTACCAGGAATTTTTTGCAAATAGGATTGGAGAAATCCAAAGAATTACACCTATTCATGGCTGAGGGTGGATCACAGGTGACTTAAACATAACAGATATTATCACAAGGTTAGTTAGTTCAAAAGACCTCAAGGTAGATTCTGCATGGCAGAATGGGCCAGTGTATGAGGTTTCAATAAGGTTATCTTGACAGTAACTGAACAGGATGAGGCTCTTAACACTCTGGGGCCGACGGTGGCGCGGGCGCCGCAAACTCTTTATTTTTCAATCACTCCGCAAAGAGACTTAAATTACTCTGCTGATTTTTGACATACAGATATGATTTATACATCATTTAAAACGTTAAAGTGTCTAGTTTTTTTTCTGTCCACTCCCAATAAAAACAGAATGTTGTGCTTTTCGCAAAATTAAGAAAAGTTCCAATATTACCCTATAATGCATGTCTCTATGCTGCTGGCTCAGGAAGTTCATCAAGTAAACCATAAAGGAGTGGCTGGAACGTTGTTAAGAATGAGAAGAAAAGCTTGGGTGGTAAAAGGCAAGCAGACACGCTAAGAAATCTGTAGACTGCTGTGTGACCTGTAGAAAAGCAAGAGCAAAGCAATGCCAACAAATTATACTTTCCACCACAGCGATTTAAACCAGCTGCAGCATTTGGGCTTACAACTCTGGATTTGTTTGGACCTTTGTGGAAAAAAAAAGAGGTAAAGAAGGACTCAAAGTTTGGGGAACTGTCTTTTGTTGCATGGCATCAAGAGCCATCCATGCTGAAATTATCAGTGATCAATCAACAGAAGGATTTCTGCTGGCATACCAAAGATATACAACTTTAGGGGACATCAAAGGAAAATGTGGTCAGACTCTGGATCAAATTTCATAGGAGCCAAGTCTGTTCTTGAGGATCTTCACAAGTTCCTAGGATGACAAGACAAGGTAAAGTTAGAAACTGAAGCATCCCAGTACAGTACAGACTGGTCTTGGAAGATTCATCCTGCAGATTCCCCTCACAGAAATGGTGCAGCAGAAGCAGCTGTCCATCTGGTTAATCAAGTCCTCCTGAATATGAGGTGTAACATGAGGGGAATTTCAAACCTTTGTTTTCACTGCAGCAAATTTGGTCAATGAAAGACCTATCGATGACAGGACACAAAGTCGGAAAGACTGTGTGGAATACAAATAAGTCCAAACTCTCTTCTTCTGTGACGTACTGGGAAAAGAGGGGATCAAGGGTGTTTTGAATAAGTTCGAATAAGACTAAGAATTATCCTGGAAGAAACAACAAGTTTTGGAGAAGAGGGTGTCAGCTGGCAGGTCCTAACCTGTTTGTAAGAAACAAGTGGCATACTAAAGAACGTAATGTTTCTGTGGGAGATGTGGTGTGGTTGGCTGAACAGAATGCTCTTAGTGGTCAGTTTAAGTTGGCCAGAGTTGTCAATGTAAATGCAGACAAGAAAGGAACAGTAAGAGATATAATGGTCAGAGTATTCCCCATTTATCCCATCTCAGTTGTTAAACCAAAACAAGCAGAAACATTCAAGGATGTCAAACTAATGAAAAAACTTTGTGACAAGATCCCAGCTACTATTCTTCATAGAGATGTAAGACGCTTGGTGGTTTTGATTCCTATTGAAGAACAGTAAAGAGATTAAATGTCAGTCAAGAAGTGTGTGACCTCCTTCGGTCAACTGACCAGGAGCTAAAATGAAATAGAAATGTATTTTTGTCATTGTTAAAGAAGCAAAATATATTAGATTAAATTAGTTTGACTTCAGTATGATGTAAGATCAGTATGAATAAATACTATTGGTTCTGGGCACCAAATGCAACCTGGAAGGAACAAGGAAGCTGATCACATAGAACCAGGTGTGCTTGTTTGATTATCAGTGTGCAGAGGATCTCTGTATGCAAAGTATATGTTCTCGTCACATGTTACTACCCATTGTCGGTTGGTTTATTAACTTTGAGATGCTACTGGTAGGAAAAGGGATTTTTTTAAGTGACTACATATGGTGTAAAAGTACAATTGTGAATGTCTTGTTGTTTGTTGAGTGAAGTTGATTGTTAATGCTAGCAGTTTTTAGCATATGCTAACTGGCCATGTGCAGTAAACACATTTGAATAAGTGCTCACTAAAACAGATTTGTGAACAATATTTGAAAAAGATAGGTCTCTTGTGTACATAGAAAAGTATTAAATCTTTGAGTTCAGCTCATGAAAATGGGGGCAAAAACAAAAGTGCTCTGTTAATATTTTTGTTCAGTGTTTTGAGTCTTCTGGTTAAATAAAGGTATTAAATTAAAGGTTTGGGACTACAATTCTAATGTAGAAATCATGTTCCCAATTTACAAAGAGACCCACAATATCCAGTATATCACCACAGTCTCTTACTTTACATCCTCACGGAGGGCAGTGCCGTTTTCACCATTTTGGGGGCCATTAAAAAATGTTTTCAAGCCCCTCTCAGATATATAATTTGCTTGCAAATTTCTTATAGGATGTATTTAAAACAATGTAATAAATAAAATACTGCAACTTCAGTGTGTGACATCTTACTAAAAAAACTAAATGAGAAAAAAGGGGAAGCATTAGATTATGATTCAGACTGATCTAACAAACTGAACCTACAAACACCTGCAAACGATGTTGAAAGTTGGTTATTGCCTGGATTTATAATGGAAATCTCATAACTCTTATTTTAATATTGCAGAAACAAACTAACTGTGAGATACAACAATAGAGCAGACATACACTAAAGATGAGATTTTGATGACATTGATAAGATACAGAATATGATTTATGTATTTTCAATGTGATTTAAAACCCTGCATGGTGTCTTTATAGCCTGTTATGTTTTTACCCATATTTCATGACGAGTGAGGAACAAAAGATTATGCATCACTGATCAAACCAAACTGTCAGGATCCTGAATGTCATTATATGTGTTTTGTCTTGTTTCTAGTACCAGGATCCTGACACCCTCATACAAGTGTTCTGTGTTTGGGTGGAGAGTCACGTGACCTATTTGTTATGTGTGGCACGTGCTCTCCTGTCTTTAGTCTTAACCTTACCCTCCTGTTTCCTGATTATGTATGATTAGTTTCCTCACCTGTTGGTTATTGTCCCCTAATTAGTTCCCCTATTTTAATGCCATTGTGTCTCTTGTCTTTGTGGTATCATTGTATGTACGTGTGTCATGGTCAGGAGTCTGTCTCGGTTTGCCCTGTTTGTTATTATTTTATTCTTGCCTTGTTTACCCCCTCGAGGGTGTTTTTGTTTATTAATAAAAGTCTTTTGAGTTGAGAGCTGTCTGCACTTGGGTTCATCCACCACCATTCCTGACAGAATGATACCACCATTCTTGAACCCAGCAGACAGCTCTGTTTTGGTTTTGGTTACCTTGTTCAGTCTGGCCCCGTCTAGTGTTCCTGTCCATCCAGTCCTGCTTCGTCCTGCTGTCTGTCCAGTCCTGCCCTGTCCTGCTGTTGTCTGTGGAGTTGTGTTCCTGTGGCCGTGCAGTGAGCCCCGCGGGTGTGTTCCTGATCGGTGGGGTCTTCGGTAGGGCTACTGGCCGACGAGCTTTGCGGGAGTGTTCCTGTTCGGGGAGCTCCGCGGGACAGATCCGGATCGACGAGCCCCACGGGAGTGTGCTGGTCGGTGAGCCCCGCGGATAAGTGCCAGGATGGTGAGATTCGCGGGAAGTTCCTGGTCGGCGGATCCCGTTGGAGTGTTTGTACGTCGGACTGTCGCTGCGATGGAGCTCTGTACAGCGAGCCCCGCGACAGAGGATCGGCCAGCAAGCTCCGGGATTCTCACTGGTCAGTGAGCCCCGCGAGCGTTCCTGTACAGCATGTCCAGTGTCCTGTTCAAGGTCGGCGGGCCGAGCGGTGCTGGATTCCGGGCCCACTTCCTGGGCGGAGACCGTCTGTCCCGCCTTCTGTTTTTGGGGGTCCGGACATTGGGCACTGTCGGCCTTCTGGCCGTTGGACTTTGTTTATTGTTTTGTCGTGTACTGTTGTGTGGGGATGCCGTGTGGCATCCTTTAAAGGAGGGGTAGTGTCAGGATCCTGAATGTCATTATATGTGTTTTGTCTTGTTTCTAGTACCAGGATCCTGACACCCTCATACAAGTGTTCTGTGTTTGGGTGGAGAGTCACGTGACCTATTTGTTATGTGTGGCACGTGCTCTCCTGTCTTTAGTCTTAACCTTACCCTCCTGTTTCCTGATTATGTATGATTAGTTTCCTCACCTGTTGGTTATTCTCCCCTAATTAGTTCCCCTATTTTAATGCCATTGTGTCTCTTGTCTTTGTGGTATCATTGTATGTACGTGTGTCATGGTATGTCTCGTTTTGCCCTGTTTGTTATTATTTTATTCTTGCCTTGTTTACCCCCTCGGGTGTTTTTGTTTATTAATAAAAGTCTTTTGAGTTGAGAGCTGTCTGCACTTGGGTTCATCCACCACCATTCCTGACACAAACCACTAATCACAGATGTGAAGCCCAAAGTCTCAAAAGTGAACTTGACATGTGAGTGAATGCTGTGCAGTTGCAAGATCATTGATAGAGTCAAGCGAGCGCTCATCCCAGCACTTGCATGTGTGGCTGCATTTGCGCGTGCTGAGCAGAGGTGTGCTTTTGAGTTGAATCATTTTTTCGCCCATGAACTATAGCCTATATATATGCGCCCTCGCGAGGGTGCTTTCTGTGCGCAAATATTATTCCACGCGCATACTTGCACATCTCTCGCTCTTGCGTGTTTTTTGCAATTGTGTGGTGGGTAAACATGCCACTGACTGAGGGTTAAGTCCTCTAAGAACAAAGCCCTTTTAATCATTCAAATATGGCTGGGTGATTAACAGCATTTTGTGGTGTAACAAACTTAGAACACACATTTAACTATCCTAATAATAATAATACATTTCATTTATAACGCACTTTACATGTTAAATCAAACATCTCAAAGTGTACAAGTTTAAAACAGCTAAAAAAATATTTAAAAACTAATACACATATAGACATACATGCATCTATGCATAATGCAGTGTTTCTCAAATTCCTTTTTAAAAAGATAGGTTTTAGTCAATTTTTAAAGGAATTTAAAGTCTGTGGTATCCTCAGGATAAGAATAAGACCAACAGCATACAATATTAGATTAGGTAGTCAAAGTCCCATTTTGGTCAGAATTCTCCTGGTATAGGCTAATAGGTGTCTGAGACACTATAGTGGGCGTTTGGGACATCCAGTATGTTAAGCCCAACATCTTCTTCAACTAATATGACCACATAAGGTTTTGTCACTTACCTAAAATACAACCATTTGGAGTGCTTACTAAATTAGTGTCTCTACCAGCAGCATGCTATGCTGTTGCTTTAATGCTGTGTGGGGTTTCATCTGAATAGCAGTCAGAAATTGCTGTAGTTACAGCCTCATGTTAGCAGTACAATCATCATAAGTTTGATCCCCGGGAACACATATACAGATAAAAAAGTACGGGCTGAACTTACTATATGTCGTTTATCATGCCAAATGTGAATTAAATATTGGAAAATAGTGGGTAAGGGACCATTATTGAGCCTTTCTTGCTCAACCAATGGTATAAGTTTAAAGTGGGATTAAGTTTGCTTTCTATCACAAAATCTAAATAAACTTTGAAATGAGTAATAATGAATCATTTTGAATAATAATGCAAAATAATAAGGACACATGGTTGTGAATGATGATGAGGTTTAGTTCCCCGGTAAAACAGGCAAACACTTAATACAATATTATACATACTAAGCAATAGTATAACTAGTATTCCAGTGGTAATGTGATATTTGTGCTTACCATGCTGCTCTGTCATATTCCCCCCAGATGCGCACAAACTCATCCAAATGGTGAGGTCCAAGAATGGAGGAGTCCCGAGTCAAGTACTCAAAGTTGTCCATAATCACAGCTACAAAGAGATTCAGCATCTTAGGAAAAACAAAAGAATGTGCCAACAAAAATTAGTACTTGGAAAACATGTCCTGCAGCGTTACAAATTATTTTTATTATTATTTTAAATGATTTTTTATTCAATAAGAGAGAAGAGCAATGACCAGTCAAAGTATTTTAGTATTGACAGCATTTCAGAGCAAGTGGGAAGAGGCACAAAATATTAAGCAATGGGCTGTGTCTGGAAACTGTATTGAAAAGCATAAGGCATAAAAAGCAAAATACGTTCTAAAGTATGCATCGAATGAACACTACTTTATCCCATTAGGCCACGAGAGTTAAGAAGCCAGCAAATCGAAAAAGGTCAAATAAAAAAACTATATCTGGAGAACTGTAAGCCCTCATGGTAACATAAATAAGAGTAAATTGTGGTTGTTTTTAACAAAACCTGAATAAGTTATTTTCAGTGTTGACAGTACATCAACAGTCAACAAATATACAGGTCACATGCCAATTTAAACATGGCAGATGTAGCCTGTATTCATATACATGCAAATATGTATTGTACATACTGTATCAATGGCTCCACAAAACAAAAATGAAACTTTTATGAAATCTTAAATGAAATAAATAATTTCATTGTTGTGGTGAGCCAGATGAGCGCAAAGCTCATAACAACCAGAAAGTAAGACCAGGGGGGTATTGCACAAAAGTAGAATTAAGAGAGCCAGGATAACAGAAAAGGCCCAGCTTGATCTAGTTTAATCAGCTCATCCTGGCTTAGTCTGACCACGCAAACGATCACTGATGCAAAAATTGATAAAACTAATTAAAAGTCATCATGAAGAGTAACTGCAAACACTTAACTACTATGTGCATCTACAGTATTTTATCTATTTAGTTTATTTTATCTGTCTATTTAATCTATCTCATCTATCTACTCTTATCTACACTGTGTTACAAATTATTATGCATGTCACATACTGTATCAGTAAGATTTCAGTTAAAAAAATCAGGTCCCTGCTGAAAAAAACTGCATCAAACCAAGGAATTATGCCTTGTTACGTACTCAGTTGAAACCAGAGGTGGGTAGTAACGAATTACATTTACTTCGTTACATTTACTTGAGTACATTTTTGGGGTAACTAGTACTTTTAGAGTAAATTTAAGGATGGGTACTTTTTACTCTTACTCAAGTACATTTCTAGTGAAAAAAACTGTACTTTTACTTTGCTACATCTGCACATTTCCATATGATTTTCCAACAACTAAACAAACTGAACAACATAATGTAAGGACGTCTTGCATTTAAACACAAATCCGGACACCTCACTAATGTGTAGAAAATACATTCAAATAAAAACGGGATTGTATTTTATTTAAATCCTTCCTAAAGAATGAATGAATAAAAATAAAAGAATAAAGTTTGATTTTAAAGAAACATGTATTATATATTATAATAAATGTAGAGTTAATTTGCACAAACAGATAAGTTCCATATGAAATTCTAAAATGATCATTTTTATTAAATGTTCTCCTGTTTATGTTCAGTAATTGCACTTTAATGGCAATGAAAATAACCTATTAATATAAAAACATGATAACAAACAGACACACACCTTCTTTTTTGTTTACTGTTTGCATGTTTAAAGGCAGACGCTGACAAGTTTGTGTTGTGAACATGAAAATAAATACAGAGTAAACCGTCAGAAAAACATCTGTGTGTGTGTGTGTGTGTTTGAGATTTTTTCTCAAATGACACGTTATGTGATGTTAATGTACCCATTGCAGGACTGAGATAGGCTGCTTTACTTATATAAGGAGAACAATGAGACTTTTAAGGAGAGGTTTGTGAAAACCCTCCAAGTAGTCTGAAATTCAGTGCTTTTGCGCTACTTCTTTATCAGATCGGAAGTAACGAGTAACTAACTACTTGAGTAGTTTTTTCATCTAATACTTTTTTACTCTTACTCAAGTAAATAATTAGATTTCATACTTTTACTTTTACTGGAGTACATTTTTGTATAAGTACTTGTACTTTTACTTGAGTACAGATTTTGGGTACTCTACCCACCTCTGGTTGAAACCGCTTTCAACTTCATCAGCCATTTCTTATCTCAACAACTGTATTAATAAATGTATTCTTCAAACCCCTGACAGCAGTCTTTATAATGACACTAAAATAACCATATGCATACTTAGATGAATTACAATATATCTAGTATTTTAATGCAGGACCATGAAGTGACTAAAACCCATTAATATCTAGTAGGATTGACAGAGGAACTAGACGATTAATCTGAAATGGTATAGTCTGCTATACCATGCTGCTGTGTTTTATGAGTCTGTGGTGTCTAGCATCATTTTTTATGCAGTGGTCTGTTGGGGAATTAGTATGAAGGTGGCGGACAGAAATAAACTGGACAAATTAATTAGACGGGCTGGCTCTGTACATGTTGTGGCTGAGGGAAGAATACTGTCAAAACTAAATTCAATAGGCTTTATGCCCAGCTGCACTACTTCCTGAACTTCAGCCAGCTCCTTGTTTCCTGTCTGCCATTATTGGACAAACTGATTTATCCAGGTGTGCCTGACCTCAGTAGTCACAAACAAACTGAGGAATCCAGGTGTGCCTGACCTCAGTAGTCACAACAACAATAATCAGACACACCTGGATTAATCAGTTTGTCCAATAATGGCAGACAGGAAACAAGGAGCTGGCTGAAGTTCAGGAAGTAGTGCAGCTGGGCATAAAGCCTATTGAGGTGTTACTACGTTTACGTTGTGTTTGCCTCCTTTCTTCTTCTTCTGGTAGTAAATAGTGATAGTGATTCTTCCAATAACCCTATTGTTATGTAAATAATACATTAAAGCCCTATAATTAATGTAATTAATGTGTAATTAAACAAATAATCCATTATACATTTATTTTGTTCAGGAACAGAGGCTCAGGCCACTGTGACCATTTCTCAGTGTTCATGATACTTGATGGAAACCTGTTCACCTTCTAAGATGTTCGAAAAATACAGAACAGAGAGCAGGTGCGTCCTATTACAAAATTTAATCAATTTAAATCAAATTTAAAAACGATATAATGTACTATAACAAGAAAGTTATGTTCCTACCAAAAATGAGCTGAAAAAGATGAATGAAACAAAATAGAAATAGGCAAAGTCAGTCCCACAGCCGCCTTCGTGATCTGGTGAGATGAAAGGTGGAGCTATGGAAGGATCCGGTTCACACTCTTTCCCACTGAGACATGAGAGCATGATCTCCTGCCACGACTCTCCTGTGGCACTTCTGCAAAAGGAAAGTCATATATCTTCTGAAGAATAAGGCAACTTAACCAGGTAAACAGCTGTTAGGTACAGACAAATAATCAGTTCAGGAGAAATGTTTACAACTACATCAGGTGTGACATAAGGGTGTGTAAATTGTTATTTTTTTATCAGTCATTACTCAAGTCTTGACTCATACTAGAATTTTTAAAATAATTTTTACCATCAAACAGTTTCCTGCAACTTACAGTGAGCATTTATTTAAAGAAATAGAATTTAAAGAACATTTAGAACATTTATTTAAAGAAATAGAATGTATTTCGAGTTTATATTGTTTGCGTAACTCTATGTGGCTTTGTGAATTGCCCCTTGGGGAAAAATAAAGTGTTTGAAACTTGAAAACCTCATTTACCATTTATAACAACAATTAACTTCAGAATTAACATGGTGTAACCTAGTAAATGTCACAATTAATAATAAATAGAATTAGGAAATTACTTGTCCTATCTCTATTCAAAAGATCTTCATTAAAATGTTTTTGTGTGTGTTCTCTAATGCTTTTACTAAGTGACAACACATTGCTTTATGGCAGTGATATTAAATGCTCATTGGCTCTTTCATGCAACATCACAGATTTGCAACATTGCTGTCATTCAGTTGATGTATTTTTGAAATTTGAAATGCGCACCTTGACAGAGAGAAGAGCTGGAATAACGTTCTATATTAACTTTAATATTTCTATGTAATTCATATACTACAGAGAGGATCGTGGCAGCAGCACATTCTAATTTTAAAGGATAATTCCGGTAATTAACACTTTGAGTCTCATTTCTGGTTTGTTTTGGATGAACTACAGTGATGGACATAGAAATTTTGACAATGGGTCGTGTCTTGACTTTTTGACTCATTTAGAAGCGTCTCTTGACTGCTTCAGAATGGAAGTCAATGACCATGCACAAAACATGTCATTAAAACAACACTTAACTTTCATTTTCAAAACTGTGCTTCTCACCGAGTGGTTTGTGGTGTTCGTTGATGATTAAAAACAAATATATTGGTGCAATGTATGATTTCAATCCGTGTTATTTGCTATAGTGGAACTATTTTTTCAGATATCTCAAAACCGCTTATATACTTCCGCTCTATATTTGAGTCTGAAGCGTTAGCACACTCCCGACCACTTGATGGCGACAACCAACCTTTGCTGTACAAGGACGCTGAACGGAACTCTGTGTCTAGCGTATAGACAGTCACAATCGAGGCTCAACTTCAAACCTAAGGCTGGTCACTGAGCCATCAAATATGGGAAAAATTTCTTCTGAGAGAAACCGAGCGAAAAAACTACAACCACATGTAATCAGACCCTTTTCTGTTTCCCGGCGACGGAGTGATATATCAGCAAGCAATGAGTCTTCCAAGAGAAGTCGATGGAATTTTACAAAATGGCAAATAAAACACGACAGAAACTGTAGTCGCTACACAACTTGTTTTTAATCATCAACGAACACCACGAACCACTCGGTGAGTAGCACAGTTTTGAAAATGAACGTTAAGTGTTGTTTTAATGACATGTTTTGTGCATGGCCATTGACTTCCATTCTGAAGCAGTCAAGAGATGCTTCTAAACGAGTCAAAAACTCAAGACACGACCCATTGTCAAAATCTCTGTGTCCATCACTGTAGTTCATCCAAAACAAACCAGAAATGAGACTCAGTGTTAAATACCGGAATTATCCTTTAACTACTTTTCGTACTGCTTTTGTAATAAATAATTTATTGTGATTACACTTGTCATATAGGCTTTTTATTTCTAACAGTACATGATTTTAATAAACTCTTTTTTGTAGGTTTAGGGGTAAGACTGTATTAGCAAATTAAAATATCTTTAAAATGCTACATTGTTACTATTGTTACTAAAAGTTTAGTACATTACATAAGTTTACATATTCTTTTACATTTTTGTATAAATAGGGTTTGAGAAAGGTTTGGGGCAGGGTTAGGGTGGTAACATTATCCATAAATGGTTAAAGGGAATTGTTACAGCATTCTCTACGGTATGAAAGATTTGTAAATGTTTTATGTTTTGTAACTTTGAAAATGAAATAATGCTACGATTAAATGTTGCAAATACATCTACATTGTACGCTTCAGCATCTATTTAAATGTACTAAAAAGTATGTTTTGTGTTTTTGAATGTTACTTATTATTACTATGTATTAACAGTAAGAGACCAGGCTAGCATTCCAGCTCTAGTTTTTTTACAGTAGGTTTTTTTAATTAAAGCTGCCACTCTGAGGGTTCTTTAGCATGATGATTCTTTGGTGATCTCTGACTGGCAAAGCTGGACATCATTTGCTTGCTTTGACAAATTATTGCATCCAGTGCTAAAATCTCCACAGGGATCAAAAGCTTAATCTCATCAAACATTTGTGAAGATTATTTACATTTCAAATAAAATGTTTTACTTTCTTGTCATCACAGATTCTACAAAAGCAGTAAAGAGCAAAGAATCTTATTTTGTCTCTGTGATGATGGTGATCTTACCTAAAAAGCAGCATCAAGGCACCAAAGAATGTCTTGAAATTGTTGTGCTGATTAATGTGTGTTTCATCATTCAATTTAATATTTCCAAACACCTAAAACGTAAGATATGATGTTAGACAAACATTGTACTTTATACACAATATTATTTTTCTGCATGCAGTTCTTTGATGGATCTGTTGAAGTTCATCTACCTTAAAAAGATGGTCATGGCTAAAAAACAAACACCGAATGAGGAAGAAATTTTATTACAGCTTACACATGCAGGCAGACACAAAGCTTTCAGCATGGATGTCATCAGTCGTATAGTGCAGAGAATACCCATGTATACAGAGTATATCCACTTCTTTTTTAGATGGCATGGGGTATACCCACTTTTTAAACATTAATAATATTAATTTCATAATAATCCTTAAATAAAAAAGTCAAGCAGCAAAGGTTAAGTGACTACACTGGCCCATTTTGGAGTTAACTAAATATGCAAGACTAGTCCTACATTTCACTGTTTTAACGCAGGATGTTTAAGCTTTTATGGGCTCACTGGAGGTCATCTCAGCATTTGAAGCTTTGTTCTGTTGAGCGCCTTGTTTGGTTTCTCTTGAGCTCTTCAAAGACACATTTCTTTAGCCAAGCAATCTCAAACTGGGGCTCCCAGTTGAGTCTGTTTTTTTAAAGTTATTTCTCCACTGGAGTTTTGGTTCTTTGCCACAACGCAGTATCCATGTAAATGAGTCAGACTAACAAGAAACAATGCTTCTTACCGAAGCTCAAGAGCTGTCGTTCCAATCACACAAGTTTGCAAATGTGATTGGAGTGATGGTTTCAGAAAACACTTGATTTGTTGTCTGACTATGTTGTAACGATGGAACTTGCGACCACAGTTGACTAAATATGCTTTTAGGAAACACCCCTCTGGTCAGTCAGTCATTTGATTAATTTCCTTAACAATCTGGCTTCTTGGCTGATTTTGCTTGAGCAGTTTTGACCTGCGTTGACATTTGTGCTTTTTTAGTTGCTTAAACACATAATAATGGCAAAAGTCTCATAACACTGTGTTCGGCACAAATCGGCTACAATATTATATGAACAACATGTGTGTACATGTTTGAATTTTTGAGAGAAAAATGTTTATGCATGGTTTTGAAAATGCTAAATTCACTGATAACATGTTTTCACAAGACTTTTCAAAACATGATCTAATAGTCTAGAGTTTTTTCTTCAAATTTATGTGAAATTCATTCTGCCTACTCATTTACAACAAGCAATATATTGTTTTAGAATTTCAAAGACACTTTTTGCTTAGAAAGGCCATATGCAAGGAGGCCTGAAAGCTCCTGAATAATCTGTGATTGACACCTGTGGAAACAAAGACTCACATAATGAGCTGCATAATGTCCCTTTAAGGCAGAAATGTGAGAAGAAATATCTTGGCTACGTTGTTGTGGGTAGATGTCGTGAGCAGGTGTTAACAGTCAGAAGTTGGATGAGTTTGAAAATATGGGATTTTTTATTTACCCCAATTTAGGCCAAATAAAAGCAATAAAAATCAACAACATTAAAGAAAAAAAATACTATTAAGTAAATAAAGTAAATTGACATGAGAGTAAAAAAACTCAAAAATTATCATTTTGCAGCTGCTTAGGAACAGAGCTTAAAAAAAATCACTTTTGAGAGCCTACAACAGACTTATGTCTTCACCTCTCCCTCTCCCCCAAAGACTGAAGCTGTTAGTCTATAGACCTGAAATGCACCTCTGAAATTCGCACATACCGACATGCAATACAATACAGTGGTTGCTGAGGTGAGCAAACAATAAAAGCTTAACAACAGCCAAAATACTATATATACAAAGCTAGAAAATTTCAGAACGTTATTTATATAATGCAAGCTCATATTTGGTGAAGCCACAATATATATTTATAGCTAATAAGTTTCATGACCCGGAAGTTATAGCGTCATTTTAGATATTTAAACAATTTAAACAAAAAAGATATTTGACAATCGCAGCAAACTTTCCTTTAGACAGACCAAACAGGAGACGCTCGTAAGACACAATGATGGTATGTTGAAACTCTGTTACCTTTTTAACTAAATAAACAGACAGACACATAATTAATGAAAACGTGTTGCATAGTTATTGTGATCGGCTATAATTGTGAAGTGAATGGCATGGATTGCACAGTAAGAGATGTATAAATGGTTGTAGCTATAACATATGAATCACCGTAGTATTAGATGTCAAAAGTGTGCACATGAAAGCTACATAATAACTGTGGGTGTATTGATGAATTGATGAATAACTATGATTAACAGTATGAGGGTTAACAGAAAACATATACACTATATACAAAAATATAGAGGCAACATATGTACTCTTTACGACATGGTAGGTAGCACTTTGCTACTGTGACGGTAGCTATATGCCCTGTCATACCGCTCCCCCCCCCTAAGAGGGAGCATCCAGATGATTTTCAGCAGGTCCTTCTGTTGTTCAGATGTAAAGTGGGTAATGGAGGGGTAGGTTGACTCCCGCCCGCAGTAGGAAAGTACTGCTCTGATGGCTCTTTTTCCTCTTCCACGGTCCACCCCCACAGCTCATCTTGTATAGTAGATGGTTGGTCAATCCATTGTTTAAAGATCTGTTTAAAATTTACCCTTGAAAGTGAGTAATAATATTGTTGTATCTTTATGTTTGGATATAATTATCTTGTCCTATCTATGTAAAGCAACCTTGGGTGTTGAAAGGCACTAAATAAATCAAAGTAATAATTATTATTAATATTAAGAGGTTCACGTGAAAGATCTGTTTGGAGCAACGTCTGTCTGGCATTGAGTACGTAACCTTGCCGACCTTGCAAAGTACTTTGAAAGGGCCTTGCCACTTCGCCAGCAGACTGCTTTCTGATCATGGCAACAGCAGTAGCACTTTCTGTCTGGACATAAAGGTGTGACCGCATGCTGTCTGGTCATAGCATGTTTTCTGGCTCGTTTGAGCCTGGGCTAAGTGTTGAGCAGGCCTCTCACCTCCCATCCGAACAAGAGTTTAAAGGGATAGAACCCGGTGGATGCCTTTGGTACTTCTCTGTAGGAAAACAACAGGTAAGGAAGCCACTGATCCCAGTCTGCTCCTGACTTGGATACAAACTTCCGCAGCATTGACTTCAAGTCTTCAGCTCGCGGGAAACAAAGGAGCAAGTCTTTATCTCGTGGGGAACAGATAAGCGAGTCTTTGGCTTGCTGGGCACAGAGGAGCGAGTCTTCAGCTTGCGGGGAACTGATAAGCGTGTCTTTATCTCACGGGGAACAGAAAAACGAGTCTTCATCTCGCTGGGAACAGAAAAGCGAGTCTTCGGCTAGCGGGGATCAGAGGAGCGAATCTAAATCTCGCGAGAAACAGATAAGCGAGTTTTCATCTCAGTGAAATACACTGGGTGATGGTTATGGTGAACTGGAGAGCGGTTTCAGTTTGGGACTGGATCATTAACATTAAATTTGTCCTAAGGAACAATATCTTGAAATTAGAGTCGGTTAATTGAAGAACAAAATTTAAGAAATCTATAAAGGACATTTCACATTGATCGGGCGAAAACATCATCTGAAGATCATGATCCAGTGCCAATTGAAAGCAGTTCATAAGGGTGAAATCCCTCCAGATCACCTGATGGGCTTTGTCCGTGAATTCCACTACATAGTCCACCAGAGGTTACCATACTGGAAAATGGTGAAGAGCATGAGGTCCTCTAAAGAATAGGTGCTGGAAATCCAGTTTTGGTTGGTCATTCTGTCAGGGTGTGGTGTTGGAGGAAGGCAAGATGACGACGGAGGAATTAACTATAATGATACTTTTAATGATAACACATAAACTGGAAAATATACAGCGGCTAGAAACAGAAACTTAGGCAGGAACAGCAACTAAAAAACAATGACCAACAAAGAAAGATGAACAAACAGAGTATATATATATGGTGACTGATGACAATAGCTGGCAGGTGTGATGATGATAATGAAGATCAGGTGAGGAGAGTGAAGGATGATTGGAAATGATGTCCAGAGAGTGGTAACAGGGGAAAACATGAGGGCAATGAGAATAGGGCTGTGACAGGTACGTTGAAACTCTGTTACCTTTTAAACTAAATAAACAGACACATAATTAATGAAAACATGTGTTGCATAGTTATTGTCAATGTTTACCACCAAGGTCATCAATTTATATTCTGTACAGAAGACAATTTGACGACCATCTCCATGGCCTTTTGATGGAAACCCAAGAAATCACTTAAGTCATTTGTTAACACTTTTACACACAAGTGAATGTGCTTTAGAATCACCGTCTAAGTTTACACGTCTGTTCTGTTTAATGCTGATGAACAAATCTTACCTGCATGCCAATAATAGCATAAATGAAGAACAGCATAGCAATGAGAAGACAAACATATGGAAGAGCCTGAAACAAGAGGAAAATAAAGAGCCTTGTCATGAGATTCCTTGTGTTTACAGTTACAAAGCATATTTGTACAGAACTAATAGATTATATAAATACTTTTAGTGCAAATGTGTGTTTTACCTTGAAGGACTGAACAAATGTCCACAGCAAAATGCGTATTGTATAGCCCTGACGCAACAGCTTAATTAGTCGCGCTGCCCTGAAAAGTTTCAGGAAACTCATATTGATGGTGTTCACTGACTAAAAAGGAAAAAAGATAAAGAGAGATTAGTGTGATCAAATGAAATACTAGACTTTTTATTAAGTCCAGGATTAAGACAACACATGATCAATTACCTGTAAATCTACTACTATCTCAGTAATACTGCCAAGTACTGTGATAAAGTCAAATATGTTCCACGTGTCACGGAAATAGTTCTGTGGAATGAGACGAGAGTAAAGAGAAATGAAAAGCATAACCAAGTAATTTAACTCATTATCAAGAATGTGATCTTGCTATACTCACAATGACGCCAAAAGCCAGTATTTTTAAGATGCATTCAAGAGAAAATAGCACAGTGAATCCTGTGTTCAGGTGCTTCAACACTGTGTCATAGGTAGCTGGGGCCGAGTAGTACTGTAAGATCAAATTTTACTAATCATTCGAGAATGTTTAGAAAAATGCTCCACAGACAATTTCAAAGCCAATATAATCCAAGAAACAAAAGGTTATGGAGCTTCGCCTAGGGCTGTGATGGTGGCAGTATTTTACCAACGCAATGGTAATGCACAAATTCATTGTGATGGTGCGGTGGTTATTGAATGTGTGTGTGGTAGTGCAGATTGATATTTTTTCACAACCTTGAGTGACCAAGAGAAAATATCTTGCCTAATAATTCCGCCCCCAAGGTTCATTATTTCACCTGTTCATCAGTTGCCTTTCCTTGCATATAGCGCATTAACTCAGTTTGCTGGCTGTTCACACGAACTTGAAGTATTTTATATTTTTCATAGTTTGTGACGTGGTGCGGTGGTTATGACAACCGTTACAGCCCTAGCTTTGCGATTTCTTTATTTACACAAAATTCTAAGTGATTGTTTATGAAATGTTTTACCTTCATCATGAGCACTACTGTGTTTAGCGCAATCATGACCAACACTGTGTACTCGAATGATGGTGACACCACAAAGTGCCATAATCTGTACTGGAGCGTCTGTCTGTTTTGAGGCATGTATCTTGTTAGAGGCTTTGCACTAATAGTAAAGTCTATGCAAGCCCGCTGAAAGAGTGAGAAAAGAAAGAGTGAGAAAAGAAAGGAACAATTGAAAGCACAGGTTCTTAATTTACTTTTTTACTATAAGAGATAGATAATAGATTACAAAGGTTAATCAAACAGACTTAATCAATCAAACTTCACTCACTTATACAGCCTTACTCTTGATCCCTGCACTCTGTCACCAAGCAATGGCTTGTGGTGGCATCCCAAAAAGGGAAAAAATCACTATTGTGTACCTTTTCTTGAGCTGTTTCTGCCGGTTACGACACAATTTGCTGACTCTGTAGCTATCTTTAAAAATCAGCTAAAAATCCATCTCTTCCGCCAATACCTCACTTCCTAATACAGAGCTTATCATCTTTCTCTATTTGTTTTTCTTTATCTGTACATTCACAGATTAAAAAAATACTAACCAACTCTTGGCTATGTAAACATTGTTAGACTTAATGAGTTCTAGTGCGCTTATGTATTGCTGTTCTTGTGTTGCTATAATTGCTTCAATGGTTTACCTTATTTGTAAGTCACTTTGGACAAAAGCATCTGCTAAATGACTAAATGTAAATGAAGATACATTCAGTAAAAATGAAAGAACAGGGAAAATGTATTTTATTAATCCTTACAGCGGATATTTACCTCATTTTTCTCCAGATTGCACTCCTCCATCATTTTGTCACCCTGCTCCTGGAATGTGATGATGATGAGAGCCACAAAAATGTTGACAAAAAAGAAAGGAAAAACCACAAAGTAAACAACATAGAAAATTGACATCTCCATGCGGTTTCCTCTGCTTGGGCCATGGTCTTCTTCAGTGACATCCACAGAGTGTTGAAGAACTCTGTCAAAAAAAGGAACCAAGAAATAATTAATAATTTCATTTAGCAACCTTGTTCCTGGAGGGCTACCGTCCTGCAGATTTTAGCTCCAACCCCAATCAAACACAGCTGAACCTGCTAATCAAGGTGTTCAGGGTTGCTTGATAATTACAGACAAGTGTGTTGGAGCTGGGTTGGAACTAAAGTCTGCAGGACGGTAGCCCTCCAGGAGCAGGGTTGGGCACCCCTGATCTATTACAACCACATAGGCAAGACTTTTGTCATACCATGTCCAATTGAACAATTTACCATTGCCCTTTGTGTCTGTTATACATATTTATATCTGGCATGTTGTTTGATTACAATTTCTTTACTAACTGACAATCTCTCAAATGAGTTCCGTTTCAGATACTCAAAACTAATACACTCTGGATTAGTGTACGGTCGAGTTTAACATCATAAGGATAGATATATAGCATCTGGCTGGATTGCCAGAACCGGATCATATCTGACACTTGTATTGCAGAGTAGTGAGTAAATATGATAGTATGTGCTATACCCCATAGCCTATTTAGTTTCCCTTCATTTCTACATCAAAGAGGCTCCAACATCTCAGTGGGACATTTTATGGCACCTTTTAAAGCTCATCAGAGAGCTGATAAGGTGTAAATTGCCCTAAAGAACCACCCTGCAGAGACCTCCTGCAAAAAATGTCTTTGAGACCATATGACGTGATAACTCTTAAGAGATCTTGTCTGTAAATGCATTTATGCATGTTTGATGTATGTTGGTTCCCTCTTTTATAAAATGCTTGTTAAATGACTTGTATTGTCATGTACAATTGTGTTTCTATGACTAAGTCTAGAACCACCTCTGACACATATAGAGATGTTTAATTTGTTATTCATGCATAGGAATGAATCACAACTTAATGCTTGTTTAAACCCATTTATATTGGGTATCAAACTGTTCACCTTTCAATTTCTTCTTTATTGATAAATATGGTATGACGGTAGAACAATTCATTCTATTTATTCAATGATCTGGACTGATATTTTGCAAAGGGAACCTAGAGGCATAAACATGCAAAATTAACAGTTAAGGGGACAAACTCTCCCCTGCTCAGCCCTGATTGGTCGATTCAAACTTGGATGTGCTGGCCTCCTCAAAGGATAAATACTGGCAAAAACTTTATCTCATCAGTTAAGTTAAGTTAAGTTAGCTGTTCTTTCATTCGACTCATCTCTTCTACAAGTGAGCTCTTCCAGCCACCCCTCCCCCTTTAGAATATAGCTGCATTTAAGTAAGTCGGTTAAGTAAGATGAATGTGGTTCATGCAACTCTCTCTCTCTCTCTGTCTCTCTCTCTCTCTCTCTCATGTTAAATGTTCATGTTTGTCCATTGTCTGTGTCTCATGTAATCCCAGTAGAGTAGTCGAATAAATGTGATTGTTTATCGAAGGATGCCTTCTGAGTTCTGATTAAATTCAAAGTCACTTAAACTTTCAATCAATGCTACCTCAAGCTCAAGGTTCCCCAGAATTGATGTACAATTTTAGATATATATTCGCTGGCGAATTAATCAATTAATTGTTACAAATTATTCTGCTAAAACCTACAAAATATATATAGTTAATGACGATTAATTGTATGTATTTGCATTTGAGCTAAATCAACAATTCCCCGAATTGGAATAGTAATAAACAATAATTTCCCTTAACTCTTTCACCGCCATTGACGAGATATCTCGTCAATTAAGAGAAAACGCTTCCCCGCCAATGACAAGATTTTCCGTCTTTCCGCAATACCTATTATCCACCAGGTGGCGCACTCTCGCAACTTATACAACCCGGAAGTAGCGGCTCACGTGAAAGAGAAAGAACTCTGTGTATGTTTTAAAGATCGCTCTGCATCTGATCTCTATCAAAAGTCCTTCGCAAAAATGGAATTATCTCAGCTTTTTGCTCAAAATTGGGTGTTTTTGAAGAAACCTACCCATGTTTGAGAGGTGATTACAAGAGAACTAATGAAGGTAGGATGAAAGGTTTTTTTTTTTTAAGTAGATGGTCTGTTCTTTCATCTGATGTATTGTTTGTTTATATATTTAAAGAAGAACATTTTCTGGAAGTAATTAAACTTTTGTGAAAATCATGAAAAATGCTGGAGCTGGCTTGCAACTTTTTAAAAAAAAGGCTGGCGGGGAAAGAGTTAACAGGGTGGTGGAGAAAATATCAACATTAATAATTGTAATTATTAATGAATAACTTATAATTATCAAAATGATGATTGGTTGTTTAAACAACACTATTCCGTAACCCCTCCATTCGCTACAGATGGATGGGACAGATGTAGGGAATGCATATATTTTGCACAAATGACTTTTTATCATACCATATTAATATCAATTTACAAATAAATTATTTTATTATGGTTTTAAACATTGTTTTTTATTATTATTTGTTTTTTTTTTATGTATGTAGCCGGAATCCCAGCGCATTTGATTGATTAGCCCCTAAGTCTTTAGACTTTAAGGTAGCACATTTGAAATGATTTTTGTAATATATGAAGGACAAGTCAAGGTGAAATCAAACTACATTTCAGAATGCAATGTAATATATAAGTTATAAACATACTGTGGCCAGCCCTCGCCTGTGGACACTGTGAAGAGTGTTAGAAGAGCCCAGAGAACATTATCATAGTGGAACTCATGCCTTCTCCACTCCCTCTTTTTCACCTCCTTTCTGTCCTTGCCATAGTCAATGAAGTAGCCCCTACATAACACAGAAGAATTAAATCAATGCTAATTAAAGAAAGAAAGTTAGATATTTGTTTTACTGGTGATTATTTGCATTAACACAAATATATTGCATTTAACAACAAGACAGTCTTGAAAGAAATGATATACAGGGGTGAACGTTAAAATCTTGAATTAAATTATAAGCAGAAGGTTAAGAAAAATAAGGGTATACATCATTCTAGTCATAGATGTTGGGTCCTCCGTAGTCTTCATAACAGTTTAGTATAAAACTAGTTAATACTAGAAGCTGTTTGTATTGTGTTTTTATAGTAATAAATCAGTGCTTTTTATTTTATATATTTATTTAACCTTTATTTATCCAGGTAAACTGTTTGAGAACCACTTCTTATTCACACACATGACCTGGCCAAGAGGCTACAGAAATGAAAAAAAAAACATACTGTACAACTGTACATACTGTAGTCCAGAGGTGGAAAGTAATGAATTACATTTACTCACATTACTGTAATTTAGTGTTTTTTGTGTACTTCTACTTTTTAAGTAGTTTTTAAAATCTGTAATTTTACTTTTACTAAAGTATGTTTTGTTTAAAGTACCGTATTTTCCGGATTATAAACCGCCCCGGAGAATAAGCCGCATCATTCAAAAATGTTTCATTAACACAAAATAACATCGCATCGGACTATACATCGCAGTGGACTATACTTCACGTTTATTAAGAAATTTATTTCACAAAATCCAAGCCGAAGAACAGACATTTAATCTGGAAAGGCAAGTTATTCAACTAAACTATAGCAGACAGAACAGCAGGCTGAATAGATGTCTGTACGTTAAAGTAATATTATCAGTTATTTAAACGATAAACCATAGCATACAGAACTTACCTGGAAGGTTGAATAGTCTTATTAACCGAACAAGCCAACAAGCGCGAAGTTCGCAAACTCATCCTTCTGCATCACTGAATCCATTAAATTACAATATTACAGAAGCAGCATATGGCGAACTCTTGCGTCTGTAGACGGTACTGTTGTCTTTTGCCCCATAAATGTCAAAATGAATTCATACTGACTTACAAGGCGCACCTGACTATAAGACGCAGCACCAGCCAAGTTATGAAAAAAACATGGCTTATAGTCCGAAAAATATGGTATTGTACCTCGCTACATTTTAAATCATATCCGTTACTGAGTAAAAAAGAAAAAAAAGGCAAGTTGATAAAGGCTGACTGGATGACTGATTGATGGGCAGGGAAACGCGCTTAACTTACAAAATGAACCATGTCAGAGACAGACCAGACAGGCGCAGCTGATGCAGACCCTCAATTCAATTTTATGAAAGAAACCCCTGGACATATTTAAGCAACCACTTTCCACTGACGCGAAGCAGGTGTTTCATACCTATGGAAGGTAGGCTTTATGCTCTTGAGTATGGAATTGCCGACCGGGTTTTACCGCTCATTTGCACGACGTGTCGTTTTTGACACCATGCGCATTATCGTCCAGGGTCCAGCAGCTTTGCATCAAACACAACTTTAGAATGTCCTTTAGAATGTGCAGGGTCATTAGACATTGCAGAGAAAGAGAGAGAGAGAGAGAAACCCAGGTACCCATGTACCCAGGTCAGGGAAGCTAGATAGAAGACGATACACGTGTAAAGGATAAAAGTACATACAGTAGCCATGGCCCTCATTACATTATATGCTCATATAAACCAAACATTTTAATCCTTAATTTGTGTTCACATTTTACAATAAATTACATTGAACACAAACAATCTTAGATACAAGCATTGTAAACCAATAGCCCATGTCTCTGGTCTCAGTTTATGGGTACAAAAAGCAGCACCTTCTCCATATGTGTCGACTACCAATTATCCCTGAGATTGAGCAGAATTTTGCTAGAGCTTTTGCTCTTGGCTTATGGAGACCAGCAATTTGCAAACCCCTGACCACTTGTCTGTGGACATTACCCAAGCTTCCAAATATATAAACCAAAAACTTACATTTGTACCCCAGCTGCGCAACAATATCTTTAAGTGGCTGGTACTTTAAGAGCTTAGAGAGGTAGGCTTCTTCTAGACCAGGGATGGGCAACTTCGGTCCTGGAGGGCTGGTGTCCTGCATAGTTTAGCTCCAACCATAATTAAACACACCTGAAGCCAATTAAGGTCTTACTAGGCATACTAGAAACTTTTAGGCAGGTGTGCTGAGGCAAGTTGGACCTAAACTCTGCAGGACACCGGCCCTCCAGGACCGAAGTTGCCCATCCCAGTTCTAGACAGTAATCAAATGTACAACCTACTTCAAATATGGTTATGTTGTGAACGATACGCCTGCTCCGCCTCCCGATCGCTACCAGAAGGAGGCTGCGTCCGAAGCCGCATACTGTATAGTAGGTACTGAATAAGATGAAGTACCTACTTACTTGCCGTTAAAACAGTAGGTACTGTATAGTATGAATCCTTGTAGTATGAATGAGATTTGGACTACTACATCCGCCATGTTGCTACTTCACGTGACATACGTCGTCATCTCGTCATGTCATTTCAGCGCGAAAACAGCCGCATGATCTTCTTTTTCGTTGGATAACTCCTCTACCAGGGCATCATGGGATAGTGAAGTGTCCATCGTATGCACACTGCAAAATCTAAACGGAAGTAGTAGGTCATCCGGGTACTTTTCGCATACTGTTTTTCGAATACTATGTATTCGGACATACTACTCGCCTCGCCTACTGCATTTCGCGTACTATATAGTATGAAGTAGGCGGTTTCGGACGCAGCTGGAGCCATCCCTTGAATATAAGCGTTGGTCAAACTACACTACCCACAAACCCACAATCTGGGACTGATTGCCTGCCACCTGATCCACATCAAAGACTGCCTATTTAAGGCAGACTCAAATGCCACCTCAATGCGAAGTCTTGATTTGCTCTGTCTGTCATTTCTGAGCGTTTACCCTGTCTGTGCTTTAACAGTTTTTGATCTGTTTTTTGTTATTACGATTGCTTGCTTCCTGCCTCGACCTTATGGATTGTTTATTGACTATGAGACTGCCTTATCTATATTGTGGTGTATGTTGGTGTTGATATTCTGCCTGTCTGACAACGAGTAATAAAGCCTGCAAATGGATCTTCCATCTCAAGGTGCCTCATTACAGGTTACTTCTCTGGTGTTCTCATCAACAACAACATCTGTTTTTTTTTTTTGCAGCAACATTTGAAAACGCATTATTTACACTATTACAGAGTTTGAACATGCAAGGTGAAACACATACATTCTTATAGATTTTTATAATTTTTATAAAATTAACTAAACACATTAGTTATATGTTCAACTAGTAAGTCAACGATTCTGTCATGTCTGGTAATATACATTCCCTTATATACATAACATCCATTCAAAACATGAGACAGGGATTAAGTAATTAACTGGTTATCATGGTGCAAACAGTGTGAAGAGAATGAATTAGGGTACCAAAGGGAAAGATTCTAGTCTAGTTGGAAAGACTTGCAATCTGGCTTTGATTGCAAAAGTCATTATGTCTTCCAGCAATACATTTACAACCTCACTATAGTGATTCTATTTACTAGCTGCTGACCTCATATTTTTGCATCAAAAGTGCATAACTCACCTGTAAAAATCATTTAACAATCCATAAATGATTCTTAGTTATAAAAAAGCTTTTAATTTTATTTACTTTTTGTTATTGCACTTTAATTGTAAAAGTGTTCCTACAATTAAAAACAACTAGCTTGTGATTAACTGGAATCCCCCCTCACCCCGCTTTAAAAAACTAACTTTTACTCTGGGTAAAGTTAAAGTTACTTACCTTTTACTTGAGTAGATTTTTAGACCAGTAACTTTACTTGTACTGAAGTAAAATATCATTTAAGTAACTGTAATTTTACTTGATTAGAATATTGTATTACTTGTTCCACCTCTGCTGTAGTCATATACATAACACATAGAACAATCTATTCAATTAAAAGAGGTAGACAGCAAAGAAGAAGAGAAAAAAAATAATAAAGTGCTTAAGTTTATGTGTATAAATATGGTTCAGGTTATCAGCAGAGTCAACTATGGTGTTTTGGAGTAAGTATAAGAGTATAATATATATTGGACGTAAGTTTAAGAGTATTTTGTAGTGTGTTTCAATCATCTACTGCTGCAAAGCAGAAGGCTTTACGTCCAAAGGTAGTTGAAGTAGGAAGGGTAAAAAACGTATTAAAATGTGATCTTGTGTGAGCGGCACGAAGAAGAGATGACAAAGAGAAGGGTGTCTTGCCCAAAATTGTCTTAAATATACAGAGAAACCAATCATGGAGCTGCCGGGTATGAACGGAGGGCCAGCCCACTAGTTTATACAGGTTGCAGTGATGAGTGTGAAAGGGTGCATTTGTAGTAAAATGGATGGCTGAATGATAGAGTGTGTCAAGTTTTTTTAGAGCTGTGTTTGGTGCCATTCTGTAGAGAATATCGCCAAAGTCCAAAATTGGCAGTACTGTCATCTTGACGAGGGTGCATTTGGTTGCATGAGTAAAGGAAGCTTTATTGTGGAAAAGAAAGTCTAGTCTCGCTTTGACTTTTGCTTGAAGGTTATTGTTGTTTGTAGTGAATGACAGGGATGAATCCAACCAAATGCCTAGGTATTTATATGTTTTGACATATTCCAAAGCCATACCATTCATGCATGTGATTTTAATTGGAGTCTTGGTGACAGGTTTTCGGCCATAGAGGGTGCATTTTGTCTTACTGAAGTTAATACATAGGTGCAGATTGTAAAATAACTGCTCTATAGAGGTGAAGCTGCTCTACAGACTGGAAGCCGCAGAATTGGAATCTGGACCCACTGAGTAAAAAATGGTGTCATCTGCATAAACGAGAATTCAAGAAGTACCAGCATCTTTGGCTATATTTTTAATGTAAATAGAGAAAAGGGTTGGGCCCATGATATAGCCTTGAGGCACATTTTCAGAGATAATAAGTGGGTCTGACATAATGTTTTCAACCTTCAATTGCTGAAAACGGTTGGTGAGATAACTGGCAAACCAGTCACAGCTAGAGATGGACAGACCAATACTGGAAAGCCCATGTAAAAGGATCCCATGGTCAACGAAGCCAAAGGCCTTGGTGAGGTCTCTAAAGGTAGCAATACAGACCTGCTTACTGTCTAATGCTGTAATTACTCCATCGAGGACCTTTGTAGTGGCTGTTATGCACCCATATCATGTCCAAAAACCAGATTGCATGTCAAACAATGTATGATTTTTATCCAAAGTTGGAGATCTTCTGAGATAGAAACTGAAGTGTTCATTGAGACTGGGTTTAGGTTTGACATTGAAACTGTATGGGTTGCATTAATAAAATGATTATTTAGAAGTGAAGCCAATTGAGACTTTCAGTAATGATAATGTCATTAAATGACAGAAATTGGTGAATGAGAGGAAATCATTTTATTTTCCATTACCTTGACTGTTTTCCAAAATGCCTTAGCATCAGTGCCACTTGTGGTAAATTTCTATTTAAAATAAGAGATTTTGGCATTTCTGATAGCCTGTGATGTGATGCTTTATTTCTGCATTGACGGAAGGCCAGCTAGTCAACTGGAGATTGGGTGGAGCGGGCTTTCTCCAGAGTGTGGAACATAGTGATTTTTTATTCAAAATCTTTTCAAAGGGGAATGCTTACTCATAATCAAACTGAAAGTGTTTTTGAAAAAAGACCCAGCCTCTTCCAAGGAGGGGAAGGAATTAATTCTGTTCCAGGACACAGCAGCAACATCTTGGAGAAAATTTAGCAAGACAAGGTTTTTCCAAGGGCGCTTGGTTACAATTAAAGGCAGAGTAGGCAGGTTTAAGTCTAAAATAGTCTAAAACACTTTTTTCCAAATTTGTTTAAACAGTCTTAATATTCCAATATATAAGTAAAATGTAAGTACTCTGAAAAAGAGAGTATAAAAATCGAGTGTCTGTAGACCTTACACGACTGTTTGTGTTTCAAACACAGCTAATTATTTCCATTCACTCCAACCCCTCCCTTCTGGGCTTCTTCTAAAGCCATGCCCACAAAACACATGAACGCTGGGAGAAGCATTTACCTGAGACGAGCGGAGAAGAAGGAGCGCGGTGCATGTAGTAACATCATCATCATTTGTTACATTTATATAGCGCTTTTCTCAGTGCTCAAAGCGCTTTACATATGAATGGGGGAATCTCCTCGACCACCACCAATGTGCAGCATCCACCTGGATGATGCGACGGCAGCCATATTGCGCCAGAACGCCCACCACACACCAGCTTATTAGTGGAGAGGAGACAGAGTGATATAGCCAATTAGTAGATATGGGGATGATTAGTAGGCCAATGGGCAAGTTTGGCCAGGATGCCGGGGCACACCCCTACTCTTTTTCGAATGACATCCTGGGATTTTTAATGACCGCAGAGAGTCAGGACCTCGGTTTAACGTCTCATCCGAAAGACGGTGCTTTTTGACAGTATAGTGTCCCCGTCACTATACTGGGGTGTTAGGGCCCACACAGACCACAGGGTGAGCACCCCCTACTGGTCTCACTAACACCTCTACCAGCAGCAACCTGGTTTTTCCCAGGTGGTCTCCCATCCAAGTACTGACCAGGCTCAACCCTGCTTAGCTTCAGTGGGCAAGCTGTCTTGGGCTACAGGGTGATATGGCTGAATCACATGTCAAAATCACATGTAATAATACACCTTACTTTATCACTATGAATATAAACAAATAGGATGGCTTTTAGTACTCACTATCAAGCTAGCATATCGATACTGGTAAAGTTTAAAATATTTATATTTTTTGTTTGATTCGGTAATGAAAAAGCTAGCTATATTTAGCCTATCTAAAAACAGGTTGCATTGATTACCATCAGTTAGATTGTGATGAATGTGAATTTCATGAAAGATTTATAACACATACGGTATTTTGCATGTGAGAGTTTCCGTGATGAAAGCATTGTTGACTCTGATGAGGACTACACTCCAGAGACAATACCGCTACCGCATCGTCGACACGGGGAAAAGCCACGCGATATTTACTCTTGTTTGATTTCTTTATTTATTCCTTTTTTGCATTGTTTGCTTTCGCTGACTGCACATGCAGGTACTGTGAGTTCTGACTGCTCTTTCTCTGCCGTACTTTTGCTCTTCCTTAGAGTGCCTCGTGCACGTTCAAATCAATCGGGTGTGCACATGTGTGGGCAGATCCTGTAGCAACAGGTGGTAGCCATGGACGCGAGAGAAAGTGACAGTTGTGAAAGCCAATCATTTGTTTTTCGTCCTGAATGGAAATAATGAGCTGTTTTTAAAACAGTCGTCAAAGGTCTACAGACACTCGAGTAATATACTCCCTTTTTCAGAGTACTTACATTTTACTTATTTATTGGTATATAAAGACAGTTTAAACAAATTTGGAAAAAAGTTTTTTAGACAGATCCTGCCTATCCTGCCTTTAATGGCGGCCTTTCGACTGAGAGGCCAGAGCATATACATGCAATAGCACAGTGATTACTTATTTGACTAAAAAATCCAGCTTGATAATTAGATGGGGTGTTAGTCAAAATGAGGTCAATAAGAGTGGATGATGATAATGAAGATGAAGGATTAGGTCTTGTTGGCTCAAATATAATATGTTTAAGGTTTAAAGCTTTTAGAATACACACATGCTTTTTTTTAAGGAATTTAATACCCAAGAGTCATACATTTTGTATTTAGTGTTTGTTTTAATATTTTATTTTACCTTTATACAATATAAAGTTTAATTGTGTTCTTGTTTTGTTTGCATTAGTCATGTACCAAACTTTGTCAACACTGAATGTTGTTTCTGCAATCTGGGTAAGGAACGATGTGAGTTAAATACACTTCAATAAAAACTTAACCATTTAAATAGTAAACAAATATGTATTTGATCAAATGAATGAAAGGTGTTAAGTGATCGATCAGACATTATTAAACCAAAACATTATGAAACAAAAAATAAGCGATGTAATGCTGGTGGCTTTATTGTTAACAGACTGAACACTTGATTTAATTGATATGATTTCTGAAGGCGTGTTATTTGAAAATAGCCGTTAATTGTAAAAAAAAAAGAAGTCTGTGAAACCATCAAACTTGTACCTCATTACTACTCTTCGTTCTGGATTTACCAATAAATAAATACTTAATTTATGTTAAAACTGCCATATTTGTTATTTAAAAAGCAAAAACATATGGTGGACAATAAAAGCAAAAGATTTTATTTACGTATTGCCTTTAATTGTAGGAACACCTTTACAATTAAAGTGCAATAACAAAAAGTTAATAAAATAAAAAGCTGTTTATTACTAAGAAATGTTTATGGAATTGTTTCATGAATTTTACAGGCGAGTTATGCACTTTTAAAGCAAAAATAATGTGAGGTCAGCAGTTAGTAAATACAATCACTATTGTTGTAATTGATGTATTGCTGGTAACATAAATTATTTTAATAAACTATATATATATATATAGTTTATTAAAATAATTTATGTTACCAGTGTTCCTCTCTCTCTCTCTCTCTCTCTCTCTCTCTCTCTCTCTCTCTCTCTCTCTCTCTCTCTCTCTCTCTCTCTCTCTCTCTCTCTCTCTCTCTAATGTCTAATGACCTACGCACTCTGGAGGACGTAAGTTGTGTTTGACTTGACGTGAAGCTGCTAAAAGATAATGCGCATGGTATTAAAAATGTGTGGTGCAAATGAGCAGTAAAAACCCGATCTGCAATTTTGTACTCAAGAGCATGAATTTTACCTTTCATAGGAATGAAACACTCACTTTGCGTCAGTGGAAAGTGGTCGCTTAAATATGGACAGGTGTTTGAATTGAGGGTCTGCATGAGTGCGCGCCTGTCTCGTCCATCTCCATGGTTCTTTTTGTGAGTTTAGCACGTTCCCCCGCCCATCAATTAATCATCCGTGGTCCGCCTTTATCACCTTGCATTTTTTTAAATATTTTTTACTCAGTAATGGATATGATTTAAAATGTAGCGAAGTACAATACTTTAAACAAAACATACTTAAGTAAATTTCTGGGATAAAATTCAGAATCAGAAAGAGGTTATACCAGAATCAGAAACATAATCAACTTTATTGTCACTGGTCAAATTAGCTATCAACCTGTCCATACATACAATATATATACAGTGTGACAAGGGGGGAACAGGACTGGAAGACAGAGATTGAGGAAGAAAATGCATTACATGAGGAGAAAAAAAGCAACCCCCAGACTATGCTCCTGTGGGGAGTACGGTGTGGGAACAGAAAAAAGACTGCCGGAAGAAAAGCACAGAAGGCATGTGATGGGGGGTGGGTGGGTGAATGCATTAACAATATTTATATATGTACAAACATAACCGTTAAACACTCAGTAGCATAGAGCAGACAGGGAAGTACATCAGCATTGTAGACTTTCACTTTTGTGCTGTAGAAGATGTTGTGACAGCTCCAGAGGCACTTCTCGTGAAAGTCAAAAGCCTTGGTAGAAGACTGAATTCTCCTTTCAACTTCCAGGTCAGAGGAGTTTGTGTAAGTCACTGTACTGCCAAGGTATGTAAAAGCCTTGACAGATTTCAGGGGCTCTCCATATATCGTCACCGGCTGTTGCTCTTTCATACTGCTGGAGGAAGTTGGAGGTGGTTGATACAAAAGTTCGGTCTTAGAGATGTTAATGTTCAATCCGAACAGATCTGCTGCCCACGAAAACCGTTCCACTATATGTTGCAAATCTTCAGCGTTGTTAGCCACAAGGGGAGAATCATCTGCATAAAGCAGCTCCCGGATGCATAGTTCTCTGGTCTTAGTAGATACTCTAAGTTGGGCTAAATTAAAGAGCTTGCCGTCTTTCCTAGTCCGAATAAAGATCCCCTTCAAGGCCCATTGAATCTAGCACTGCTGTGAGGTATAACGAGAAAAGCGTGGGTGCAAGCACGCATCCTTGTTTCACACCATGGTTAACTTCGAAAGCTTCACTGTGTTCCCCACCAATGAAGCTTTGTCCTTTCATCCCTGTGTGAAACTGCTTGAAGATGTTAACAAGCTTCTCTGAGCATCCATATATCTGTAAGACTTTCCAAAGGGTTTCTCGATCGACCGTGTCAAAAGCCTTAAAAAAAATCTATGAACCCCACAAAGAGAGAATAATGTTGCTCCACTGCTTTCTCCTGTAACTGCCGTAGAGTAAAAATCATATCAGTGGTAGATCTCCCCGACCTAAAGCGACATTGACTCTCTGGTAGGACTTGCTCAGCTATGTTTTTGAGCCTGTTGAGTATGATTTTTGCCAACACTTTGCCTGTTATGGCTAGTAAGTTAATGCCTCTGTAAGTTCCCTGAGATACACACTCATGAACAAGGCAACTGTTTAAGAGTTTCAGGAGCTTCTCTCTGAGTACTCTTCCTCCTTTCTTGAGCCCCTCTGAGGGGATTCCATCTAGACCTGGTGCTCTATGGCTTGCTGTGGCCTTTAGGGATTTTTCGAGCTCTTCCATAGTAATCTCATGACAGAGGTCATTACGACTCTGGTGTTCCATTAGTCATCTACAGGCATCTGGTTCAGAGGATCCTTGTTGATTTAGCAGATTACAGAAATGCTCTTTCCATCTACTCTGGATCTCACATAGTTCAGTGTAGAGTTGTCCTCCATCTGCTGACTTGACAGGTACTACTGCGTTGCTCCTTGGACCATAAATGACCTTTAGACCTGCAAACAGTCCATGATAATCATAGTTGTCAGCCATGATTTGCAATTTTTCTGCCTGCCTACACCACAAGATGCAGATGTCGCTTATGCAGGAGGTGTTTTTCATCCAGCAGCTTCTGGGTCTCCTCCTCACCTAAAAACCAGTCAGTTTTCTTTCAAACTTCATTCATTCAGAACTTAGGATATGCTTACCCCATATCCCTACATTTTTAAACATTCACACGCACTATCTTGTAGTGCACACATTTTGGAGGACCACAATGAAAATAAGCCTATGGCTTTATTGTGTCTTTTGACTGATAATTGTACAAAGTAATTTTATGTATTTATTCATTTATTCATTCCTTGTACAATATATATTATGTCAATAAAGATGCTCAACTCAACTCAACTCAACTCAAAAATCAGTAGACTCACACGTCATACCTACTCTGTGGAAAAAAATCAGTAATTACACCTGTACCTAAAAAACCATGCCCAAAGGTGAATAATGATTTCAGGCCTGTGGCACTATCCTCTATTGTTATGAAATGTTTTAAGAGGATAATGGTGTAATTTCTTAAACAAGATGTGGGTGGGTTTTGCTATCAACATAATTTCACATCTGGTCAGTAAACATCTGGATGACTCCAAAGTCCATGCACGTATTTTATTTGTTGATTTTAGTTCTGCTTTTAACACTTTGCAGCCGCCTTACCTACTCATTCAGAAACTGAAACACATGAATGTTAACTCTTTTATTCTTAATTGGTATTTTTCTTTTTCAACAAACCGTACTCAACAAGTTAGAGTGAATAATGCCCTTACGGAGGACTATACACTAATGATTGCATTAGACTCCATACTGATAATTACATTATGAAATTTTCTGATGATACAGCAATCCTTAGCCTTATGCATAAGGAAAAAAGTCCTGCCGCATATTATACAGAAATTGAGAAATTTGTCCAGTGGTGCAATGACAATTTTCTTGTGCTAAATGTAACTAAGACTGAGGAGATGGTGTTTGATCCAAAAGCTATAGGTGATACAAGGTCTGTAGTTATTAACAATTCACCCATTACTCAGGTTAGCTCTTACAAGTACCTGGGGGTGTGCATATTGATAATGCACTGACCTGGAAGGACCATGTAAACACTATCTGTTCTAGACTCCAGCAGAGGATGCATTTTTTACGGAGACTAAGATTGTATGGAGTGGATAAAAAATGTATGTTGTTGTTCTACCATGCAATATTAGAGAGTATTTTAAAGTACGGCATTACAAGTTGGTACGGTAACCTGACAGTACAATCAAAATCACAGATCCCCCATCAAGTAAAGACAGCTATGAAGATTATGGGGGTCAAAAACATTTTGCCCCCCCCCCCCAGAAAATCTATGAGCAGTCGGTTATCAGACAGCCACAAAAAATTGTCTCGGACTCAACCCATATCCTTCATTCAGAATTTGAGATTTTACCTTCTGGCAGAAGATTTAGGGTTTCAAAATGTAGGCTAAACCGCTATAAAAATTATTTTTTGCCTATGTCTATTAAGCTTATCAACTCTAGTATGTAGGTGTGTGTAATATGTCCGTAATTTGTAGGCTGTTTGGGGTGTGTAATATGTAGGTTGTTGAGGTGTGTAATATGGTATTGGAGCGATTTGCAGGCCATGAGGAATGTGCAATATGTTAACTGTGTATTCTGTAGGCCGTACGGAGTGTGCAATATATTGTTATTCTATGGTGCAATATGCCAAATCTGTATTTATGTGTATTTTTCTTTTATTATGTCTTATGGAATGCGTAATATACTAGTAGTGTAATATATTGTTGTGCATTTTATGGGTACTAGGGAGTGTGCAGTGTGCCAATTGTGTATTTTTTAGGCCTTAAGGAATGTGTAATAAATTTGCTGTATATTCATGAGTGTAATATGTTGTAAAGTGTCTCTTGTGTTGTTTGTGTAAAGCTGCGGAATGGACAGAGTCCAAAACAAAATTCCCCTTCGGGGACAATAAAGTATAAACTAAACTAAAGAGGTCCTTTCTGCCGCATTATAGATTGCCTTCTTCAGGACTTGCCATTGTTCTTCAATATCTTCAGATCCTACTGTTTTGACTTTTGCACCATTTACTGCAGATGACACAGTTTCAGCCTAATTTGCTCATTTGCAAGTTTTCCAAGGTCAAGTTTTTTAGGGGTTGTGCCGTTAGTTTTTCTCCTTGGCACAGTTATCTTGGGTGTTCTTTTTACCTTTGCCAAACTTTCCAAAGATTCCAGCATAGGTTTCACAGTCACTTCCCACCCTTGCATTAAAGTCACCCACAACTAACAACTTATCCTGTGGGGGAACTCCGCTTACAATTGTTGTCAGCTCCAGATAGAAAGCCTCCTTTTCCTCATCTGGGTAGGTCATGGTTGGGGCATACACGTTGACAATGGTCAAATGCCTGTTGTTATCAATTGCTACACATATAACGATCATCCTCTCAGAGACGAATGTTGGCAGGGTTGTCAACTTCATCTTATTGTCGACAGCAAAGGCCACACCAGCGTCTTCCCAACCCAGAAGAAGGTGTAATTTTCCTCTTGCACCTGACCCTGACCCTCAACCCTGGTCTCTTGAGGGGCAGCAATATCCACTCTATGTCGTTGTAGTTCTTTTGCAATCTGAGCCGTCTAACATAGTACAGATGTTCCATGATGCCACAATCAACTTTTTGCTTCTTTTGTTTTGACCACTGAGATGAAGTCCTGCTGGTAGCGGTAAACCAGCCAGGATGTATTCTGAACACGCTTTTTTACTCCACCTTTTCTATGGGCTTCCCCTTCTGGGGTAGGCAGTGCTTTCCCTAAAAAGGGCTGCCCAGTCACTCACAGTAATGCCTCAGCTTACTGGTGCTCATGATTCAGTGATTCTGTGACCATCAACTGTGAGCCACCTGTGTGCAAGATTTCCGCTATCAGCTCCCAGCTCCCAGCTACTTCGACCTGCTGATGTTGCGTTCCCCTCATCGCCACAGGGCTTCCACCTATGCCTTCAGTCAAGATGCCTTGCACAGTGGAAAAAAGGCAGTTGGCGTCGTGCACCCACCAGACTGCCTCTCTGGACCTCCACACCGATTACCACATGGTGCACAGGTGCAACAAATGGGGTTGGCGAGGAGGCTGCCCCGCAGTAGCAGCTTACTTGCTATTGACGCCATCCGTTGACCATTATTATGGTTCTTCCGCATACCATCTTGTGTTTGCACCGTTGACTCATACTAGTCGGTTCTTCCCTGCTCACACCAACCGGCACCCTGCTGCCAGTGCCTTTAACAACCTAGTCCCTATAAGGGGGATTCTGCTCGGCTTTATGGTGCCGACCAACTCGCCAGTTACAGAGCATGTACTCACGGCTACTTGTGCGCATTTTATAGGTGTTAGCTGGGTATGGCTAACCCCATGCACAGCCTCCCTACTCTGCCCGGGTGCAATTTAACGTCAATGCCCAGGACAAGCATATGTGCGTTTGTATGTAAAAGTATGTGTAGGCCTGGAAAGTCCCTACTTCCGGCATCCAGAGGTGTAAAGAGTACGTGAAAGCAATACTTGAGAAAAAGTACAGATTCCTTACTATAAAAATTACAAGTTACAAGTCACCAATTTAAATACAACTTAAGTAAAAGTCTTAAAGTAACCCAATTTAAAATTACTTAAGTATTTTACTCAAACTGAATGTTGGCTCAAAGATGCACTAGTCCTCAACACAAAGAGATATTGTAGGTCAGTAAAAAGCAAGAAAGTTTATTTATGAGGTTTTACTTCCTAATATAAAAAAGAAATTAAACACCTCAATTTTACGACATGGCAGAACAAACACAGATTAAACATAGTCATAGTCTTTTGACTAAAATTGTATTTAGTTTTAGTCATCTGAATTGATTTAGTTTTAGTCAAGTTTTAGTCAACTAAATGCCATGAGATTTTAGTAGACGAAATCTACATTAAATGTAATTTAAACCCATTTAATTTTAGTTTAGTGTCATTGTGTACTTAAATGTGCCATGATGACAAATATGTAGCCTAACTGTTGTGATATAAATATTCTTTTATAGGCCTATCCTGAAAAAATTATAATCTTAATATTTCAAAAATTCCAGTATTAGAGTCCAGTAGGTTGTTCTGTTAGTAACATGAATATGTTAATGCATATTAACCTCTTGAAAAGCACCCCCACTCTGGCCCAAACCATGAAAAGACCTACTTTCACTAAACGGGCTGTTTTTACTAAACCACTTAGAGTATAAGCATAACTATCATTAGATAGAAGACACTTTGTGTCATGATTTCGGTCTTATTGGCCGCTTTGTCTTTGTTTCACCATGTGTTGTGTTGTGTTTATGTTTTGACAGCTCCACACGTGCGCGCCTTCCACCTGGTGACCTCATTATCTCCGACTCTTCTCACCAGCGTCCCACACCTGATCCTTATTATATGCCCAGCCGGTTTGATTTAAATTCCCCTCGTTTCCTCGGTTCTTTGCAAGTTCGTCTTTGTATGTTCGTGCCCGCTAGCGTTGCTAGTTCTAGTCTTGTCTGGCTTAATAGTCTCTTATTCTAGTCTGTGTTATCTGCTGCCTTTGCCCTACAGATTCCCTGTCCCGTTTTCACTCTGTTGTGGATTGTAATCTGTCGACGCCCACCATCTCTGCTGGCTCTCTCTTCTTCAGTGGGTTTACCGGACGCCGTCCAGTGGCTAGTGCTGACCGGGATCGTGCGCTGTCCAGCGCTTGGTCAGCTGAAGAGTCCGAAGCGTCTCTCTCTCTCTCTGCTTCGCCAGGAGGATCTCTCTGTGTTTTCCCAGGATATTATCGTTGTGGATTTCGGATGTGCGAGTGGATGTCCTACGGCTGAGGCTGTGTTTCCCACTCTTGTGACTTTCCCGAACGGATCGTGGAGTCCTGCCCACCTTGTGTTTTCTACTCGTCATTGAGTATCTGAAGACATTGAGTTTTGCCATACACATCTCACATTTTACATGAAGACATTGAGTGTTATTTCTTATACATACTGACTGATATCCTTGAGTGTTTTTGCCATACATAGTCCACATATTCATGAAGACATAGAGTGTTTTTTCCTATACATACCTGCTGATTTTTGTGTTCATCATTAAAGACCCTCTGCATTGGGATTCCTGACTTCTGTGGTTCCTAACACTTTGAGCTTTATTTTCCAGGTTTCAAAATTATTTTAAGATAAAAATTAAAAAAGTTAGAGAGGCTGAAGTACATTGTAATACATTTTTTTGCATAACATCTTTTTTAATACAAACAATCTTAATGATAAATATGTGTGTGAAACCTAGAAATGCAATGATGCCAAAGCCACAAGTCTAAAGAAGTTATATTTCACGTTTGAAGTCAATAGGCCCAAAAATGAGGTTCTTACAAGAGTTTTTGTAAGACTAGTGCCTTTTCTAAGTGCCAGTCAGCCCCAAAATAAAAGTCTTTTGTTTATGCATACAGGTTCGTTCTTATTATTGTTTATCCTTATATAAGCGTATAAAATGCCGGTTCCACACCAGGAAATAAAACGTCACACAAAGATCGTTGGATTCGTTATCTAATTGGCTACACGTTCTGTCTATCAATATTTTCCATGAAGTCATTGGAGGAAAGAGCGAGTCAGATGAGGTCACAATATTTTACAGCGCTGTTTGGATATTATGTATTATACTCCCGCCTACTTTTAAAAACAAGTTTGACCGCTGGTTTAGAACGCGAGTGTAATCTCATATACAAGTGTTACGATGTAAATAGTCCTCAGATTGTATAGTATAATCTATTACAAGAAGTGCATGTGAAATCTGATGTAAACAATGGACAATATATCTATATTTCACGGATTATACGCATTTGTGGACAAAAATGGTCATTGGATGTACTTTATTGGAGAGTTTTTATGGGTTATTCACACATCTGAAACAGACTGGTAGGAACCACTAAAGGTAGGATGAAACGGTTTTTTTTGTTTGAAAGCAGAGGGTCTGTTCTTTCATTTGGTATATTGTATGTTTATATGTTTAAAGAAGAACATTTTCTGGAAGGCATTAAACTTTAGTGAAAATCATGAAAAACGCTGGCGCTGGCTGGCAACTTTTTTTAAAAACGCTGGCGGTGAAAGAGTTAAAGACTTCATGACCACAGACGTTAAAGCGACAGGTCTGTAGTCATTAAGTCTTTTAATTCTTGATTTCTTTGGGACAGGGATGATGGTAGAGCGTTTAAAGCATGAGGGGACTTCACACAGCTCTATGATCTATTAAAGATTTGTGTGAAGATGGGGGGCCAGCTGGTCAGCACAGGTTTTCAGACAGGCTGTTGTTACACCGTCTGGGCCTTGTGCCTTTCTTCTTTTGTTCTTTCTGAAGTCTTGGCGCACACCTTCTTCACAGAGCTGATGTGCAGGTATGGGGAAGAGGGGGGTTGCTGGAGGTGTTAGTGGTTGTGTGGAGAGAAGATTGGAGCGGGTGTGGGGTGTTTCAAATCTACAGTAGAACTCATTCAGGTCTTCAGCAATTCGCAAATTGGCCTTTGTGGTTGGGGGAGGTGTCTTGTAGTTGGTAAAGGCTTTCAGACCTCTCCACACAGATGCAGGGTTGTTGGCAGAAAACTGGTGTTCCAGCTTCTTAGCGTAGTTCCTCTTAGCCATTATCTCCTTATTCAGTGTTTCTGGCCTGATTGTACAAGACTCTGTCTCCTTTCCTGTAGGCGTCCTCTTTAGAAGATGTCTAAGTTTTGTTGTGAACCAAGGCTTGTCATTGTTGAATGTTAGATACGTCTTGGTAGGGATGCATATATCCTCACAGAAACTGATATTTGAAGTTACAGTCTCAGTAATCTAGTCCAGATCATTTGCATCAGCTCGAAGACACTCCAGTCAGTAAGGTCAAAACAGGCCAGTCCACCTCTTGACCATCTTTACTGCAGTCTTGGCAGATTAAAGTTTTTGCCTGTAATTTGGTATAAGATGAACCAGGCAGTAGTCAGAGAGACCTAAAGCAGCTCTAGGGAAAGAGTGATAAGCATTCCTTATTGTGGTGTAGCAGTGATCCAATATATTACTGTCTCTGGTGGGACATGTAACACGCTGTCTGTATTTTGGCAGTTCACAAATTTGCTTTATTGAAGTCCCCTACAATGATAAGAACAAAAGTATGGGTGTTGTTGTTCCGTGTCTGTGATTAGATCAGCGAGTTTCTTTAGGGCTGAGCTCACGAGAATGAATAAACAAAACTCCCGCAGTGAGTAGAAGGGTTTACAGTTAATGAAGAGTGCTTCTAGATCTGAACAACACATCCTCTTTAACACTTTAATGTCTGTACACCACCTTTCATTGATATAGAAACATGTCCCTCCACCACGCAATTTCCCCGTTGATTAACGCATTGTCTGGCATCGTGTCATTCAGCCAGGTTTCCGTGAAACACAGCGCAGTGAACTATGGCTTTGTGTAGTAAATGTCGCTCCATCTGAAAGCAGGTGATGGTGGTTTACTTCTAATCACGGAACTAGCTTCACTGACGAGATGTGCAATGACAATCACATAAAAATTATTGCACATCCCTACCTTTCACATATAATTCCTTTCCATTCGGATTTTATAGTTCACACAAACAAAACACTGAACAAGCGGCTACCAAGACAATAATAACACAAAGACAACACAGAGATCGATCCTTCCAGCATGGGGGCGCTGCCCCAGCATGTCACGGGGTGACATCGCTTCACATTCTCTATATGCTAAAATACACAGTTACTTCAATAAATATGGTTAATTTACCATATAGATACATGAATTTGCACTTACTGACATTCCTTCTGAGTGCCCATGGAGCCATCAGTACAGTAAAAGAACTTTCCTTTAAAGAGCTGCACAGCGATGACAGCGAAGATAAACATAAACAGCTTGTATACTATGAGAATGTTAAAGACATTCTTCAGTGATGTCACCACACAATCAAATACAGCCTGCAAACAAACAGAAAAGATGAAGTCTTTAACATGCATTATACACAACATTTCAGTGAACGTTAACAACTGATACAGTACAGGTGTAATTTGTTTATTTTGTTATATCTCTTCCAACTAGACTTTCTCTTACATTTCGCAATGAATCAGGAATCTCCAATACATGAATATGTAATACCTTTACTTTGCCATAATAACTTCTTTTGAATTTCACAGAGTAACCAGCACACCCTTAAGCTTCTTTTAAGGTATCATGGAGAGGAGATGTACCAATTTCATCACAAGGTGACCCGGGTTCCTCAAGGATCACTGTTTGGACCACTCATATTAAAATCCTTAGCCGTAACATCCAACATCACAGCACATTTTTTTTCCATCCAACTACGCTCAACAACCATAACATCAACCAGAACAGTCAGAAACCTTGATATGGACTTTGATGACCAGCTGACCTTTACAGATCCCAAAGACATATGTGCATGCTTTTACAGAAAGAACTGAATATTCTTTGAAAACTAAAATAATAAACTGTAAAGAAAACAAGCACCTTGAGTTTTGGAAGTCTTTTGATGGTCTTGAGAGGACGAAGGACTCTGAGAACTCGTAAAGACTTAATGGTCTTGATATCTCTGCCTTTGTTGTTTCTGTAATTAACAAAACTTATATAAATCTGATGTGAAAGTGACAAAACACCCATACTGGTTCTTAAACATAAATCTATTTATGGCTAAAAATAGTGACTGGATGACTTATATTTTAGTTAATGAAGTTATTGCAAACATTAGTATAATAATACACAGATACAGACAAAAATAAATGTGCAGTGGCAACATAATCTCTACAACAAACAAAACAAACAAACAATATGACAAATGAAAAGTGTCTGCCATTACCCCAATAAATTCCTGGCAGGCACAGAAACATAGTCCAAAACAATAATAGAGAAACAAAGCATTAAAGAAATATAACTTATGGGCATCTCAACTAGTATAGCCTACAAAATGTCTAAATGTAAAGCATATACAAAACAATGCCCATTTTGTGCCATGAATGAGGCAGCAATTGTTTATTGTAAACTGAACTCTAATTAACAAAATATGTCTGCATGCGAGTAAATATACAAATCACAATTCTAATATGAAATACTTACGTCAGAGCAAAAGCAATTAAAGCTCCAATCACAACAATGAAGTCTAGAATGTTCCATAAGTCCCAGAAATATGATCCTTCGTGAAGAATAAGACCCAGGTCAATCATCTGTAAAAGTACAAAAATGCATTATAGATAGCACTTATGCTAATTCAGTGTACACATTAAAACGATTCATGATACTTTGACGAACAGAAATGCTCTTTGCTTTTCAATTCAATGTTTTAATGGAGTTTGCGGTTTAAGTTATCAAACTGCTAAAATTGCCCACAACAAATAATTTAATGAGAAACAGAAAAAGTAATAAGAAATTAAGTAACAAAGCACATACCTTTATAATCATTTCGAATGTAAACACACCGGTGAAAACATAATCAAAATAACGTAGAACCTGCAAACATAATGAAATAATGCAACAAAACAGATGTCAAAATATCTATCAACACTTTTGGATAATATAAATTACTGTATCAGTAATGATGCCCCTTGAGAAATTAAAGAGCAAAGATGTTAAGATGTTAATGTGTTTACTTTGTTTCTTTCAGAATTGGTGCACACTGGGTCTTCAGCAGCCAGCGCAATGCTACTGGCCACAATCACCAGAAGAATGGTCATCTCAAAGTACCGCAGGGTCACCACATAGTGGCAGATCCTCCTTATACTTCAATTCCAAAAAGAAAAGTTGAATTTCGATGTTAGATTTAAACTGTTGATATCATGTGGCATGCACAAATACAAGACAATATTCTCCAATAAAAACATTCCAATAACATACACTACTGTCCAAAAGTTTAGGATCACTAGATCAAAATGTTTTCTAAAAATTTTAAAAACTGGTTTATCTGGTGTGTGCCTAAATGTTGACAAAATCACATTTTATGTTTAACACAGTTGACTTACTCAATATTGTTCACAAAGCATTTCAGTATGATCCAGATATGGGCAATAAGAATGCTCGATTTTTCACACAGCATTCATCACGTGGGATCACACACAGCTTCCTGCAGGCTACTTTTATAGAATTTTAAAGAATTCAATTTGCTCATAGCACTTTTCAGGTTATTTGTTTTGCTCAATATGACCTTGGTCATCATCGGACTGAATTGTAATCTCTTCCGCAGGTAAATGATGACAGAATTTTCTAATTATCCCTTTAAAGGCAACATTTACAAACAGCTTGTGCTAGCACAAATGCCTCTTCTGCCATTAAAAAACTACTGTCAGGATTTACTAAATAGACTCAGTGAAAAATTAGCACTAGAAGGGTCCGAACACAGTTGTTTTTGCGACTGATCTAATTGCATATGCGTTCATAGGAGTTTCCCTTTCAGACACAGGAAAAGAGGAAATTATTTAAATGAATGAAACAACTCGATTTACTAATGTTTGCGCTTGTCAGTTTATTTGTGCCATTATTTAACATGTAAAGATGCATGTCTTAAACGTTAATTTTCACTGCTCTTGGTAGATTGTTTTGGTCATTATGGAAATGTGTTCATTAACATGTGCCTTGTAGAGGTGGGTATTAACAAATTACATTTACTTCATTAAATTTACTTGAGTACATTTTTGGGGTAACTACTACTTTTAGAGTATATATATATATATATTGTAGCTCCAGATTTCACTCTCTTCCTGAAGTATCATCAAATTACATGAACATGTTTGGCAGGTTTGATGTCGAGGTTTTTTAAGATGCAAAGTGGTCGCTTAAATATGGCCAGGGGTTTCTTTCATAAGAATTAAATTGAGGGTCTGCATCAGCTGGCACCTGGCACCAGAGGGCTATTTGGGACTATGGATCCTAGCCTTGGCCACCCCATTTATTAAAAATCTAGTTCTGCCACTGGTTGTAAAGTGATACCATTTTCTACATCACAACAATTCTCATAGCTTCATTGTGTCTTTTAATGAGTTTACTATTATTCTAAAATGTGGAAAATATTAATAAAGAATGAGTAAGTGACCCTAAACTTTTGAACAGTAGTGAATACTTGTATAGCAAGTATGGTGCTGGATTATGTGAAATCTCAAAAGCAACTTACGGATTTTTGCTTTTAAAAATAAACATGCTGTCTGGTGTGTCAGATTTTGGGGCAGTTGATTGTTCACCACCATTCTCATCATAATCTTCATCATCATAATCATCATCATCATCAAGTTTCTCAGAGTCAGCAGCCTCCACATCTTTGAAACTAACTAGAAATTAAATTGAGAAAAAGAAAGTACTTTTTATTAGAAGTTTTATTTTATATTACCTTTCTCAAAGTATGTTTGCTATTTTCTGTCATGCTTTCAATTTATTCCTGTATCAACTATCTGTCTTCACACCCACCAAAGAAAACAAACTTTAGGTATCGTATCGTATTGTGTTGTATTTATTATAAAATACAATGAATCAACAAAACATATCACCCATTATTAATGATAAATATTCTTATATAAAGTTAAAATGGCAGGGAAAGCAGATGTAATTTTAAACGACTCTTGAAGATGCCTAGGGTAGGGGACAATCTAACCTTGAAGGGAAGCTCATTCCATAGCCTTGGACCAGTGACAGCCAACAAACGCCCTCCCTTAGATTTACAACATACATTGGGCTTACAAATAAAACTTTGTTTGAGGATCTCAGATGTAAATTTGGTTTATATTGCTTAATGAGCTCTGCCAAATATTCTGGCGCCAATCCATGTCATGCCTTAAATGCACACATCAAGACCTTAAGTTGGATCCTGGAGTGCACTGGTAACCAGCCTAAAGAAGACAACAGCGGAATAACATGGTTGTCTTCTTAGCCTTCATAAACATTCTAGCGTGACATAGAATGCTTATGAAGGGTATCATTATCCTTCAGATGTACCTCTCAAGATTTTGCATTTTTGTTTGAACTGTGGACTTGCTAATGAAAGTGATGGAATTGCCAATGCTTTGGTAACTCATACTTGGAATATGACGTCTGCATTTAACTCATCTCAGTGAGAAGTGAACACACAAACACACCCAGAGCAGTGGGCAGCTATCACTGCAAGTCTACATTTACATTCAGGTATTTAGCAGATGCTTTTATCAAAAGCGACTTACAAAGATAAGGAAACAATCAAGCAATTTGTCTTGTTTTGGCTCTGACTGAGACATGGATCTATGCAGACAACACTACACATATTAAACCCTCTCTTCTGACTTTGCTCCAGTCAATCTTTCAATCCTTCATAAATCCTTTTTTGCCTATTTATTTAACCTGATGTTTACTTCATTAAGTAGTTGTCATTGTCCTGCCTTCATGTTCAGTTTTTGCTCCTTGTGGCAGGATCATGACAGGCCCACGTGTGTTGTGTGGCAGCACATGGCCTTTTTTGGGGGGGCTGTGTGCTTCCTTGTCTCGTCTCCTGACCCCGCCCCCTCATCATCTTATTAATTATCCTATTATTGTTTCATGATTGTCACCTGTTTCCCTCTTGATTTGCTCCCTTATTTAATGCCCTTGTGTTTGCTGTTCTGTGCTGGTTCGTTTTGATTCTATCTCGTGTCCAAATTAAGTCTAATTGAGTCTCATGGTCATGGTCATGGTCATGGTCATGGTCATGGTCATGGTCATGGTCATGGTCATGGTCATAGTCAAGTCTGTTATCAAGTTTAGTGATTTGTTTATCAAGTACCCCAAATAAACCTGTTTTGTTAATTTACACCTACATCTGGGTTCTGCCTTCTAAATCGTGACAGGAGCCAGCCAAACAGTACTCCTGCCCATGACTCCTGGTTAACCTTCCACATATCATCAACACATCCATCACTGGAAACATTTCCTCCATATTTAGCAGGCTCACACAGCAAACTGCTCTACAGCCATCAATTCGGCTTCAAAAAGAGGAGACACCACCAAAAACATGAAACCCTACAGCCTGGAAAATCTGTAACCATCACAGACATGTTAACATGTTTTTAATGCTGTTGCAACTATACAACCCACCATAACGGGCACTGCAAGTGTGTGAAGTAAGTGTTGTTTTTCTACATCTTCATAGATGTTCGATAGGGTTCAAGTCAGGACTTTGGCTGGTTCACTTCAGGACATTCACATAGTTGTTCCTAAGTCACTCCTGTGTTGTCAAGGGTATGTGCTTTAGGTCACTGTCATGTTTGAAGGTGAACCTTCAGCCCAGTCCGAGGTCCTGAGTGCTGTCAAACAGGTTTCATTGAGGATTCTCTGTACTTTGCTCCATTCAGCTTTCTCTTAAAACTGACTAGTCTCTCAGTCCCTGGTGCTGAATAATTTACAGTTGGCATGGTATTGGACAGGTGATGAGCGGTGCTTGGTTTCCTAAAGACATAGCTTTTAGAATTGAGGCCAAACAACTCCATCATGGTTTTTTATCAGACCAAAGATTCTTGTTCCTCACAGTCTGAGAGTCCCTCAGGTGCTCCAAGCAGGGCTTTATGTTTTGCACTAAGGAGAAGGAGACATGTGTGCCTTTCCAAATCATCTCCAATCAATTTAATTTACCATATATGAATTCCAATAAAGGTGAAAAAACATCTGTTGTTGCAAAGGGTCTGAATACTTATGTAAATGAAATATTTCAGGTTTTTTTTCTTTTTAATAAATTTACAGATATTTCTAAAATTCTGTTTTCAGTTGCTCGTTATGGGGTACTGAGTGAAAAAAATGAGTTGAAATGTAGTATCAGGCTGCAACATAAAAAAAATAAAAAAGTTAATTACTTTCTGAATGCACTGTAAATGAAATGCAGCTTTCCCTGTCATTTTAGCAAGTGCACACCAACATCTGAGTTCGTACCTATGCTTGCTTTTCAAAACTGAACCTTGGCATGACAAAAGTTTTTGGGTTTCTGGTAACTGGCGTCATCATAACCTCACTAGACAACTTGGTTCAACAGTCAATTCTTACCAAAACAACCAGAAACATCTTATTTGTGTCAAATGACGTGTTGAACATTACTAGACACATCTTATTCTCCTGATTACGGCAGTGTATCAAACAACAGATAATTTCATATGCTGAACATCTCACCCTGCTGAAAAAAACAGCATCAAACCAGCATGGACCAGCATGGGTATTATGCTGGTCTATGCTGGTTTAGCTGGTGGTCATTAGCATACCAGCACCAAAACACAACATATGCTGGTCTTGCTGGTATGACCAGCATGGTATGCTGGTGCTAATGCTGGTTTGTTGCTGGTTTAGCTGGTGCTAATGCTGGTTTGGTGCTGGTTTAGCTTGTGCGAATGCTGGTGCTGATGCTGGTTTAGCTGGTGTTCACTAGCAAACCAGCACCAAAATACAACATATGCTGGTCTTGCTGGTATGCTGTTTTTTTCATCAGGGCAGTGTCCCAGGTCTCACGTTGAAACTTTTCTTGACAGTGTCTGCACTTCTGCAATCCATGGACTAGCCTATCTTGATAATTGTTATGAATTACTATGACTTACTACTACATAGGACATAAACACTCCAAGCACATTTGAATGGTTTTAATTTCACATATCTAATGTTAGTGTTTGATAAGTATTGTAATATAATAAAAAGTAGATTAAAGACAGCTAAAGACAGTCAAGGCACGCTCTATACATAGATTGAATTTAGGACAAATAAACAAATGAATAAACAGACAAATATAAAGGAATGAATGAAATACCAGTCATTGGTGTCATTTCCAACAAGGGTTGAGATGATGTATCTCGTTTGATGCTGGTTCCTGTTTTATGTTCATCTTGATTTAAATAGCCAACATTTTTGTCAATGTCTTGGACTTCGGCTGAAATATAGTCAAATTCTGATGAAATGACCTCTTTATGCCTCAGAAATTGGTTTTCCTGGCTCTCTGCTTGCTCCTCCATTCCAGTATTCATACACCGAAGTTCTTGAAGACAAGACACTTGGGAAACCCCTTCCGCATCTCCCACAAAGTGACTAAAAAATCATAAAGGTATAATTAAGATAATAAACCCTATGACTGCATATTTTTTTAAAGGCAATACTAAAAAAATAATCATAATACAAAATACAAAAAGTAATGGCATTCTTACCTTTCGCATTCATCATGATTCTCAGTTAACTTGGCAGACAGGATTATTTCGGTTTCCTCGATGTGCCCCAAGTTTTTGGACTGTGTTTCCTCAATTTTACCCTCATCCTTAGCCGACTGTTTCTCGCTGTAAGCAAACTGCTGGTGATTCTCTGTGTTTCTGGGCTCTCGGTGTCTGTGGCGTTTATGTCTTCCCCCCTCCACCGCGCCTGCAGCAGTTCGAAACTTTCTTGCTACGCGATGCCTTCCTTCTGGATTGGAATGATGATTATTGACACCTGGCTTATCCTCGAGTCCGGATCCCTTCAGGGTCACTGGCTCGGACTCTGGAGGTTCAGGCAGAGGGATGGTGATGGACATTGGTGGCTCTGGTAGGGGCATCACCACAGACACTGGTGATTCTGGCAAGTTTAAAGGGCTTGTTTCAGTGGACAAGCAATGGTGTTGGTTATGTTCGCTAACTGGAGTGTCCTGCTGGTCCTCTGTGGGACTGCCAAACAGAACCTCACGGCTGGCCATTTGCCGCCGTTTCCGCAGCTGGTTTGCCCGTTGCTCCCAAACAGACATGTTAATTTTTTTGCGTCTCTCGCGGCGGCCAGCAAAAGCATTCACAGGCTGTTCTTCCTTTTGCTGTACAGCAGGTTCCTCCTCTGCCTCTGAAGGGGATGGTCGACCACGGTGGATAGCACGTTTCCTATACAAGTACGGCCTTCTCCTCCTCCTGCATGAACAGGACACATGTCGGTCACATGAGCTATATAATTTCCAACATACACAATTATAATTCAAGGAGGGTGTGATAAATTCTGGAAAATCAGAATAAAACACAATGGCCATCAGTTCAGGCTAAATAAAGAGCATTCAAGAAAACAGAGGAACTGGATTTGTTATGGACTGACAAGACAAACACAAACAGAGCACACACAAAAGGTTTGGAGGTCAGCATATAACTTGCAGTGTTAATGAGATGGACAATGCATAGACAATGTTAATGGCAGACCCCACAGATAAAAAGATATATAAACACAGTTTTACTTACAATTATGCATATTCTTTTGCTGTCCTTGAAGTCAAATAAATGATTAATTGAAAATAAACCATTAGTGTATATGTAGATCATGTGAATTAAACAATCCATGCTGCCAGAATGCACACAACACTGCACTCAAATTTACTTATATATTATAAAAAGCGTTAAAGCCTATAGGGTTCTTTTGCTCTGCAACACCATTGATGCCACATTATATATACTGTATGTGCAAAATGCATAATAGATGTTTTACATTAAGCTTATATAGTGTGTTACAATGTGATACATCTTACAAAGTATTGTTTTAGCAGTTGTCAAGTGTTTGCGTTGATGGCTCTTAACATTGTAATAGGTTTCCATTCATTGTTGTTTGAGGCTACACTGAGAATCCACTACCCTGTGCTTGTTTCCTCATGCTGTTGTCTTTTACACTAACCTTGGTTAAGTATCAACTAACAGTTCCAAAAAAATACTTAAAAACTGCTCTGAACTGGTAACTGGATTTGAAAAGTTCATACCTGTGTGCCTGGTTCTTGTGGTCTGTGATTTCAGCTCCATCTACCCAGCTAACAAAAACATTCTAAGAAAGTTCCCAACGTTCCCAAAAACATTCTGCCAATATAAAAAGTATCCAGTTTTCTAGACGTTCAAAGAATGTTTCTGGGTTGTCTGAACGTTAGAGGAATGTTACATTTTACCATTTTCAAACGTTCTGACAATGTCCTGTTTTAATGTTCACACAATGTTTAAAACAACACCTGTTTTTATATTGACTTGTTTGCTTGTTATGTAGATGATAGAGAAACATTGCATTTTATTATTTTAAACTATTATAAAACATTATTTCTGAATGATCTCTAAAAATATTGCGGTTGAAACGTCTCAGTAAATCATGTAACCTTCGTGCCCTGAAGGAAGGGAACCGAGATGTCTCGTCATGACCAACGAATTGGGAACTCGCTTATAAAGACCAATCTACTTCGAAAAACTACTAAAACGCCAATGAACTTGGCATGCGCGACCGCGTGGGTATATAAGCAGAAGGTACACATTACCAAATTAGCTATTTTTGCTGAAAAAGCAGAGCAATAGTGCCCGTCCAAACTCAGCAGTGAAACAGCAAACTGTGGCGACGGGACATCTCCGTTGCCTTCCTTCAGGGAACGAGGGTTACATCCTTAACCGAGATGTTCCCTTTCAGTTGGTCACTACGACTTCACGTCGTGACCTGTGGAATTGGAATCCCTACCAAAGCGTCACTGAAGCTGACCCTTCCAGTGCCTGCGGAAACCCTCCGAATCCACTAAGGAGATGAAAATAAGGTTTAGCACAGAAAGCCAATCACTACTTGTCCCTTATCCCACGATAGTGAACCAGCAAACTGGGTAGCGACCTGACTGAGTGGAGTAGGAACGTTACGGAAGACACCCCCTGGAGGGGTAAATGGGGGGTACATGATATGAACAACCGATGGGTTGACATAATAGGCAGTAATAAGACATACTGGGGAGACACAGAGCGGGCTCTACTGAGGGAAAAGTGGTTAGTAGGATTATCCGCACAGAAAATACTCACAAAGGAACCTCGCGTAGGGGACGCAATGTGGAGGCTGCCAAGGCAGTGGAATGTGTTAGGTGTCGCGCAACCAGCAGCTGGATAAACGTGGAGCAAAGTGGAGAAACGGCCTGTGGCAAGGGAGAATGGACACATGAAAGTACGTGTCTTTCAGGTCTATGGCTGCAAACCAATCTTGGGTGCAAATATATTGGAAAATACTTTTCGCCGTTATCATACTGAAAGGCATTTTTAGAAGTGCACGGTTCAGTAGACACAAATCCAAGATCGGACGTAACCCACCGCTTTTCTTGGGTACCATGAAGTACGAGCTGTAAAACCCTGTCATCATCTCGGTTGGAGGGACCAGCTCTATCGCGTCCTTTGCCAGTAGGACAGCGATCTCCTCACGCAGTACATGTGTGTTGGCATCTTTCATCATGGTGAAACGAATGCCTGAAAATTTGAGGGTGTGCCGAACAAATTTAATTGTATAACCGAGGCGGATCGTGCGTAATAACCAATTGGACGGCCTGGCAAGCTGTTGTCAGGTGCCCAGGCACCGAATGAGGGGAATTAACGGCACCACCGGTGTACCCGCGGTGGGGTAGCCGAGCAAAGCAAAGGTGGCTGTCGGTGTGGGCGCCATAGCAGCATGAACATCGACGGTGTGTGGTGTAACACTGACCTGAATCTGCTAAAGGGTGGCATGGTTGTCGGGCTTCTGGAACGAAGTACCCAGACTCCCGGAAGCACCCGCTGGTGACGGAGGAAGAGGGGGGTGAACGAGTATGGGCCCGCTCACAGCTCTCACATTTCTCTGGAGACCTGGAGAAAAAGTGGGAATGCACTCTTTTTGTGTGTTTGTGGGTGCAGGCTGAGAAGCTAGCGGAACACACACAAAACAAAACAAAAAATTCTCCACCCGGTCCTCCTCCGGGGGAGGGAATGGTGCTGTCACCACCTCCCGAAGTGTGATCCCCTCAATCTCCAGGTCACCCGTCTCAGGGCTGCTTGGACTTTCACGGGGTGACGTAGGCAGATGAAAATACCTGCATGCCAAGTTCATAGTTTAGTAGTAGTGCCGTTTTAGTAGTTTCTCGAAGTAGATTGGTCTCTTTAATTGAGTTCCCAATTCGTCAGTCACGAAATTACATTGTAGAGACCAACTGAAAGGAAACATAATTCACTTATTAGGTTTAGATGTTGATGCGTCGTTTCATTTAAAGTCACCATGATGGTTATCATTGTTTGTTTTAGTTGGACTCTTGACCCTTGATTTTTGATTGCTAGTTTTTCCCTGGTTGCATTACTTTGTGTATATGAAGCACATTTGTTATAATAATGTAAAGTTAGTGCAATTCTCTATTGGTTGGTAAATAATAGTAAAGATCATCATAATTAATTGATTTAATTATCAAGTTTATTTTCTGTCAATAATATATATGAGATACAGCACTCTCACAGCAGTTTGTCATTAAAGGGCACATGGCTCAGTTGTTTTTTATTGTTTTGAGGCTGACTTGAGAAATGCTCGGTTTTGATGGGCAGGCTGCATTGACGACTTGGAGGTAAACACCCACTGCTATGATTGGATAAAAGTTTTTCGTAGTCAAACTAGCTTTCAATACTCACTTGATCTCATGTTCAATCATGAGTTTACGATTGAGTGTCTTGCAAGTATTTTGTTAACGTGAGCGTCAATTAACTGTTATCATAAACCCGTGTACAACACACACACACACGTGTGTATTTTATCACAAACCCTTTTCAGTCGTGTGCAACATGACACAACCAACACATATTTTGGAATCAGGAGCAACACACATGACACTCCGAAAACATATTTGGACTCTCGGAAGAGAAGTCACCGCCAGCCAGCCACCAATAGTACTAAAGTGTTTTACTCAGATAAGTTTGCTGTGCCATTCTGCTCGGATCCAATAATGATGGAATGCTTTTTAAACGAAGTCTCTCTGCAAATCCAGCATTGACCTGTAGCTTGTCCCCTTAATATTTAATCCAGCAAACACAGAGAAAATGTTCTAAGAAGGCAAAGCAGAGAAAGGCGTTGTAACCTCACTCCTTCTGATGACACAACAAGGCACATTCCTGAACGGCTCAACTGAGTTGACTTTTTTCAAAGGCAGAGCAGAATACCCAGGGCTCAGTTTACACCTATCAACGTTTTTAACCAACTGGGGAACATAAACAGGCTGGGGGAACTCAAAAACCTCACAAAGAGAAATTTTCATGCTGTGTGCCCTTTAATGATTTTTAAAAGCTAGACATTTTCAGATAATTGTCTTAACCCTCTGGGGTCTACAGGGTTTTTAGGGCCCTGGGGAAGTTTTGACATGCACTGACATTTGTGCTTTTTTCAGTTGCTCAAAAACATATTAATGGCAAAAGTCTCATAACACTGTGTTCAGCACAAACTGGGCTACAATATTTTATAATCAACATGTATGTACATGTTTGTATTTTTGAGAGAAAAATGTTTATGGGTGGTTTTTGAAAAAGCAAAAATATAAGTCACTAAATCAAAAAAAGTCACTGATATAAGACCACAAAACTCATTCTAAACATGTTTTCCCAAGACTTTTCAAAACGTCTCGGTTACATATGTAACCCTCGTTCCCTGAAGAAAGGGAACGGAGACGTCACGTCGTGACCGACGAATTGGGAATTGGGAACCGCTTCGCGGGTGACCTATCTGCTTTGAGAAACCTTTAAAACGCCAATGAACTTGGCATGCAGATAATTGCATCTGCCGGCGCCGCTCCGCCGCACAGGTATTTAATGAGCGGCAGGTGCAGTTATCAAATCAGCTATTTTTTGCTGAGAAAGCTGGACTGAAGGAAAGGGTCCGGCCGGTATCAGCAGTGGAACAGCAAACTGTGGCGACGTGGTGTGACGTCTCCGTTCCCTTCCTTCAGGGAACGAGGGTTACATATGTCCCAGGTGAAAAAGTAGTACACTTCCATAATGTACTTAAAGTGCTTTATTTTCGCACACTAATTTTGTACTTAATATACTCAAAAGTCATCTTTAGTACTTCTTAAGATGTTCTTAAAATCATCTAAGTGTACTTCACTGTGCTATTTTGAGACAGCATGAATATGAACTAAAATACATTTTTAACATATTATCTCTGTATTAAAAAATGTATTTACTTAACACTTGAATTAAACTTGAACTCAACTTTCATACAAAGATGGGTTCAAGTTTACTAAAAGTGGTATCTAAATACATTTTTTAAATACATTTTTAGCACATTTTAGTTCATATTTATGGTGTCTCAAAATAGCACAGTGAAGTACACTTAGATGATTTTAAGAACATTTTAAGAAGTACTAAAGATGAATTTTTAGTATATTAAGTACAAAAATAGTGTGCGAAAATAAAGCACTTTAAGTACACTATGGAAGTGTACTACTTTTTCACCTGGGGTAACCGAGACGTTCCCTTTCAGTCGGTCACTACGACATCACGTCGTGACCGACGAATTGGGAATCCCTACGAAAGCGCCACTGAAGCTGACCCTTCCAGTGCCTGCGTAAACCCTCCGGCTCTCCTCTTTTAGAGAGACGGAAATAGGGTTGAAGCAGAGGCCGGTTACTACTTGTTCCTTAACCCACAATAGTGACTAGCCGAACTGGGAAGCGAACTCGTTAGGCGGGACTAAGATCGCTGCGGAAAGAAACCCTCTAGGGGTCTACCACTAAGGCGATGGTTAAAAAGACTCGAGGTCTAAGAAATACACTCTCTTAGCCACACTAGAGAGGCATGGAACGAACTCCGCTAAGGAAAAAGGGGGTAAATCAGAAACTTTCCACGGAAATACTCACAAAGAAACCACTAGGGGGCGCAATATGGGCGCTAGCCTCACCCAGGTTCTTAAGGATACATCTAGTGAGAGGCTGGCAGCTAATGCTCCGCAACACCGGCCACCAAGCGGTGGAGGAGACAAAAAACTTTTGTGTAACGTTTTTGCCTTAACTGCCTTCCATAATGGTGCCTTTGTGCAGCACCGAAAAGAAAGGCTCCAAGCCGACACAGAAGCCCGTCCTCGATGTTCTCACTGAACTGACGAGAGAACTCGAGAGGATACCAGCTAAACACGAACACTGTAGAATCTATTGAATGTATTAGGTGTCGCCCAGCCAGCAGCTCTACAAATATCTGAAAGCGAGGAACCATGAGCCAAAGCCCAAGATGAAGCCACGCTTCTGGTTGAATGGGCTCTCAAACCAAAAGGGCAAGGAATGCCCTGTTTCTCATAAGCCAGGGCGATTGTGTCCACAATCCAATGAGACATCCTCTGTTTAGTGACAGCTTTCCCTTTCTGCTGACCACCATAACAAACAAAGAGCTGTTCTGAGGTCCGAAAGCTTAGAGTGCGATCCACATACACACGTAGTGCACGTACAGGACATAACAAAGCCATGGCTGGGTCTGCCTCCTCCAAAGGCAGCGCTTGTAAGTTCACCACCTGATCTCTAAAGGGAGTGGTGGGAACTTTAGGCACGTAGCCCGGCCGGGGTCTCAGTGTAACGCTGGATTCAGCCGGCACGAACTGAAGGCGCGAATCGTTGACCGAAAATGCATGAAGATCCCCTATCCTTTTAATAGATGCCAATGCGAGAAGCGTCAAAGTTTTCAATATTGAGAAACTTGACGCTCACCGTCCGCAGAGGCTCGAAAGGGGCGTCCTGAAGGGCTTTCAGCACCATGGACAAGTCCCAAGGAGGAATAGAGGGGGGGCGCGAAGGATTCAGCCTCCGTGCGCCTCTTAAAAACCTAATGACCAGATCGTGCTGACCCACAGATCTACCGTCTATGGGTGAGTGATGCGCGAATATCGCTGCAATATCTACTTTAATAGTAGATGGTGACAGCCTCTTCTCCAAGCGGAGCTGAAGATATGAAAGCACAATACTGATAGAGCATTCCCGTGGGTCCTCTCGTTGAGCTTCCATTTCAGCGCATACGCCTGTTTCGTAGACGGCGCTCGCGCTGCAGAAATGGTGTTAGATACCGCCTGCGGTAAATCACCGAAAACCTCCGCGCCCCGTCCAGAGACCACACATGGAGGTTCCACAGATCGGGGCAGGTGCCATAATGTGCCCCCTTCTTGAGACAGAAGGTCCCTCCTCAGGGGAATCCACCAGGGAGGGGCTGTCACGAGGAGAGTGAGCGATGGAAACCAACTCCTGGTGGCCCAATATGGAGCAACTAAAAGAATTTTCTCCTTGTCCTCCCTGACTTTGCACAATGTCTTTGCAATGAGGCTCACTGGGGGAAATGCGTATTTGCGAAGACCTCTCGGCCGGCTGTGTGCCAATGCATCCACACCGAGTGTTCCCTCGTTCAGTGAATAAAATAGGCGACAGTGGGTTGTTTCTGGAAATGCAAACAGATCTACCCGTGCGCATCGAACGGGTTTCACTATAGTGAAACGAATGCTCATAAATTTGGGAGGTCGCCGGGCGAATTGTATCGCATAGCTGAGACGGATCTTGCGTAATAGCCAGCGCGACGGACTGGGAAGTTGCTGCCAAGCTTCCAGATACCGGGCGAGGGGAATTAACGGCACAATCGTAGTACCCGCGGCGAGCGGAACAGCGTTGCTCGATGACGCGCTCTCTTGGGCTGCGTTGACATGTGTATTGTGTGAATGAGCACTCACCTGACTCCGCTGATGGATGGCTGCGAGGGGAAGACTCTGACAAAGATGTCTCGGTGCGCTCGACACATCCGCTGGCCAGAGAGGAGAGGGAGGACATAGAGTTATAAGCCCATCCGTCACACCCGAGTGCCTCTGAAGACCTGGAGGAGGAAGAGGAATTCGCTCTTTTTGTGGTTTTGTGGGTGCCGGCTGAAAAGCCGGTGGAACGGAAATTAACGAAAACCAAAGATTCCCCACCCGGTCCTCCTCCGAGCCCGTGCAGCCCCAAAGTACCAATCATCTAGACGGGACGGTATGGGAGGGGGAGGAGCTCTCCACTCCAACCCGACCGCCTCCGCAGCCCGAGCGAGCATGGCTGTCATCTCTGGGTCGAAATCAGGAACCGCAACCCTTCCCGAAGGAGGGAGAGGATCCAGATCAACGTCCGAAAATGATGGCCCCCCTCCGATGTTACGACAGATAATGAATCCTCGGGAGGTTCGACAGAGGTAGAAAGCGACGCAGAACGCGCACTCTCCATCTCCATCGGAACCTCAGATGGTTGCGGATCCGGTAGCTGAGAGCCGCTGGACGAACCAGCTGACAGATTCAGCACCGTGAGGCGGAGGTCGTCTCTCCGTAGCTTCACAGCCGCCTTCTTAGGGGCGATCAGCAATGGAGAAACGCCACACGACCCCGCAGATCCGCAAGAGTCAGGCTCTCGCAAGCGGAGCATGTCCCTCCCACGAAAGCCACCTCAGCATGCTGGAGACCCAGACATGAGAGACAGCGATCGTGTCCATCACGAGGACCCATGTACTTGCCGCATCCAACTGTCAAACACGGACGAAAATACATCTTTAAAAAGATGCTTTAACGCCCGTGAGCAGTGAACGGCTGTCTTTAAAAAGACGCAAGTTCAACTGTAGCTCTTTTAGGGGAAATCACTCTTTTAGCTGTGTAGTTGATGAAGCACACAGGGAGGAGAACGCACACACTCAACTAAAAAGTGTGAAAGAGATCACTTAGATCAAAAGAAAGAGGTGGAAACCCTCGCGAGCCCCGCTGTGGTGCCTTCGCCCAACCAACTGACACGCAGAGATCTATTCCTTTCAAGATAAAGAGCAGCTTCTCGTGAGCAGTGTCACTGCCAGCTTTCGAAGCTAAAAAGCTGATTTGATAACTGCACCTGCCGCTCATTAAATATCTGTGCCGCGGATATTTAATATATATATATTTCTATTGAAATATTTTTTATTAATTTCACAAGTATAAGTTACCTTTTTAAAACCATAGTAGCCTAATCATGGTAAAGGAACTGTTTGGTCATCGTAAAGTGAACACAGGGTTAGTGTTTGGTTGGCCAGCGAGAGGTTTACTTTTGTGCAGTAAAAAGCTCAAAAGAACAACTGCCTATCATTGTCTGGACTCTTATTTGTGTTTTTGTAATCATTATAGTAGAAACACAACAAGGGAAAAGTGTGATAAACTTATCAATGTTTGTTTACAGCCGCTGCCATTACCTCACGTGTTATGAAAGCAGTGAATGTGTGCACATACGAGTGATCCTGTGTTTAATAAACTTGCTGTGCAGAGATAAATGCTTAGACGCAACTAAATAAGGATTGTACTGTTTGCAATCGCTTATTTTATAAGAATACCAAAAGGCGCGTCGAGTTTCCTGACTGGTGTGTTTGTGTATGTGCGTTCCCATCGCGTGATGTGTTTGACGGAAGAACAAAGAAAACACTCACGCCTGGAGATACTGACACACATACGCAAGTAAATAAGGATTTAAATGTCATGTTTGGTGCAATCGGATGAAACAACAAGGAATGGAGTGACTGGATTGTGGATTGCGTATCCATTGATTGCAGGAGGCACGAGTTATGCATATGGATGTTTCTGCTCGTTTACTGAATGGCGCGGGGGTGTGGCGATCTCATCTCATTACAATTAAACAGGTATCAGGAGAAAGACGGTACCTCTCCTCCTTCTCATACAGTTTACATCAAATGACATTATCTGTTTTCAATCTCACTTACATAATTTAAAAGGAGACATTCCAAGCATTATGTAGACATTTATCTTTTGTTTCTATGACAAGTATTCGTTAAGTTACAGTTTATTTTTCTGACGCGTTTCTGAAAGAACTTCACTGAGGGAGAGAGAACAAAACGCATTTCTTAATTTTGCGAAAAGCACAACATTCTGTTTTTATTGGGAGTGGACAGAAAAAACTAGACACTTTAACGTTTTAAATGATGTATAAATCATATCTGTATGTCAAAAATCAGCAGAGTAATTTAAGTCTCTTTGCGGAGTGATTGAAAAATAAAGAGTTTGCGGCGCCTCTCGTCGACCCCAGAGTGTTAAATTAAAGTAGTAGCTGTAACGTGTTCCCTGTGTCCCTGTTATCTGGTGTTTTGTTATACTTGTGTTTTGGGTTTATATTATGTCTCTGTGTACCTGTGTTTCACCTGTGTTCATGTATACCCTTGTTCCCAGTTGTATCTCCCTGTGTTAATTAGTGTCTCCGCCCCCTTGTTTGTAACCATGGATATTCATTGTGATCATGCTTCTCCCCTTGTGTGTTGTCCTAGTTACTGATTGTTTCTGCTTTGTCATTGGTCTTAGTCATGCATATATACCCTGTTATTCATTCTGTGTTTGTGGATTGTTGTATGATGTCGCTGTCCCTTGTGTGTTTCTAGCTCTTGTTTTTGGCCTTGTTTACTTTTACATGTCTGGAATAAACTGCATTTGGATCCGCATCTCGCCTCATCCTGTCTTACCGGGTTTCACCCGTGACAGAACAATCCACCATTAAGGATCCAGCAGCAATTCATCATCCCCCGTGTTTTTTCAAATCCCCTGGAATATTACTAGTGTTAGCATGCAGAGTGTTGGCAGCATTCAAATTCAGGCTTGTTCTCCCTCCACGGAGCAGGAGTTGTGGGACAGAGCAGTGGAGTTAGACGCCCTCCGTCAGCGGGGGCAGTCTGTGAATAGTCTCGCTCAGGTATTCTTAACATTGGCGTCTGGTTTGGGCTACAACGAAACGGAGACAAACTACGCCTTCAACAACTGCTTGGACGAACCTCTGCCGTTGTGGAAAATGGCGGAGCTCGAACAGATGGAGTTCTTTGAATTCGTCCGTTACATGGACAAGCGGAGCAGGAGGTATGCACGACTCACGCCAGAAACACTTGAGTTCCGGTCTGCTGCCTCCGTGCATAGGAATATTGAGACTTCCGTGCCAGTGAACGCTACCCCCTCGCGTTGCTCACAACACCGGCGACGAAGGAAGAAATCCATGCCCGAGCAAGCCACTGTTAGTGCGGACGCTAATTCCCTGAGTTCTGTTTCCCCTGTGTCAGTGCCCGCGCACAAGATGGCCGCCACTTCATCCCACTACATACCTCAGTTCGCTGTTGTCAATCTTGTCCCAGTGTTCGAGTTTGCCACAACCATACCAGCTTCGATTCGTCAAAAAGCCACCATCACCACCGTTCCAGTAGTTAAAGGTGCGGTAGTAACACCTACACCCATTGTCAAGATGGCTCCCATACCCGAACAAACTCACAAAATGCCTGCCACACCCACTCCACTTCACCAACTTGCATTGATGAACCCTCCAGCACCTCCACCATTGTTATCCGTACGGGTGGCCGGGGTGCCCCATACTGTGGTTTCCAGCTCCGTGGTGCATACTAAATCTGAGGTATGTTCTCTGCACTCAGTAATTTCCATATTTGGCATGGCTCTGTGGAGTGTGTGGTCCGTGTACTGCTCTTCTGTCTCTTATGATGCTTCCCAGGAACCCATCGAGTCATATGAATCTCCTGAGCCGAGTGAATCCCCTGAGCCGAGTGAATCACCTGTGCCAAGTGAGTCCTCCGAGCCGAGTGAATCTCCCGAGTCCTCTGAGCCGAGTGAATCTCTCGAGTCCTCTGAGCCGAGTGAATCTCCCGAGTCCTCTGAGCCGAGTGAATCTCCCGAGTCCTCTGAGCCGAGTGAATCTCCCGAGTCCTCTGAGCCGAGTGAATCTCCCGAGTCCTCTGAGCCGAGTGAATCTCCCGAGTCCTCTGAGCCGAGTGAATCTCCCGAGTCCTCTGAGCCGAGTGAATCTCCCGAGTCCTCTGAGCCGAGTGAATCTCCCGAGTCCTCTGATCCGAGTGAATCTCCCGAGTCCCCCGATTCCCATGAATCTTCTGAGTTCCCTGAGTCTTCTGATTCCCCTGAGCCGAGTGAGTCTTCTGATTCCCCTGAGCCGAGTGAGTCTTCTGATTCCCCTGAGCCGAGTGAGTCTTCTGATTCCCCTGAGCCGAGTGAGTCTTCTGATTCCCCTGAGCCGAGTGAGTCTTCTGATTCCCCTGAGCCGAGTGAGTCTTCTGATTCCCCTGTGCTGATTGAGTCATCTGTGCCGAGTGAGTCATCTGTGCCGAGTGAGTCATCTGTGCCGAGTGAGTCATCTGTGCCGAGTGAGTCCCTTGTGCCACATTGGTCAGCTAGTGTGGCCACCGCGATGCCCCAGAGACTCTTTATTGTCACCAAGACTATGGCCAGTGCTGAACTCTCTGCATGTCCCAAGATGACTATCCCCAATCTCTTTGCCCTCACTGTCTGGTCCGAGATGTCTATAGGTGAACTCACTGCCCTGTCTAACTAGGCCCAGAGGGCCTCTCTCTGTTGTTCCTCTCTACCCAGGTTCCTGGTACCACCAGCACCACCCTGGTATCCAGTCCCACTCTGGGCTCTGCCGGCTCCGCCCTGGGTTCCTGCTCTGCCGGCTCCGCCCTGGGTTCCTGCTCTGCCGGCTCCGCCCTGGTTGCCGGTTCTGCCGGCTCCTCCCTGGTCCCGGTCTCCGCCTTGGCTGCCTGCTTTGCCCGCGGCTCCGCCTTGGTCCCCGTCTCCGCCCGCGGCTCCTCCTTGGTCCCCGTCTCCGCCTGCGGCTCCGCCTTGGTCCCCGTCTCCGCCTGCGGCTCCGCCTGCGGCTCCGCCTGCGGCTCCGCCTTGGTCCCTGTCTCCGCCTGCGGCTCCGCCTTGGTCCCAGTCTCCGCCTGCGGCTCCGCCCTGGTCCTTGGACTTTCATGGCCTTGGCCCACCATCCCTCCCCCGGGTCCACCTCCATGCCACCGGCCACCTGGACTTATAAACTTTGAGTGTTTTCTGGTGGGCGTCTGGAAGCCGCCCTTTTGAGGGGGGGCTATGTAACGTGTTCCATGTGTCCCTGTTATCTGGTGTTTTGTTATACTTGTGTTTTGGGTTTATATAATGTCTCTGTGTACCAGTGTTTCACCTGTGTTCATGTATACCCTTGTTCCCAGTTGTATCTCCCTGTGTTAATTAGTGTCTCCGCCCCCTTTTTTGTAACCATGGATATTCATTGTGATCATGCTTTTTCCCTTGTGTGTTGTCCTAGTTACTGATTGTTTCTGCTTTGTCATTGGTCTTAGTCATGCATATATACCCTGCTTATTCATTCTGTGTTTGTGGATTGTTGTATGATGTCGCTGTCCCTTGTGTGTTTCTAGCTCTTGTTTTTGGCCTTGTTTACTTTTACATGTCTGGAATAAACTGCATTTGGATCCGCATCTCGCCTCATCCTGTCTTACCTGGTTTCACCCGTGACAGAAGCCAATGTTTATAAATGGCAGTTATGTTTCAGAACAACATTCTTACAGCTTAATTAGTTTTTATCCATTTAAATGTTCTAAATAAAAGTGATTTAATTAAATGCAGTAATTTAAAGGGGACATTCCATGAAAATCAGACTTTTCCATGTTTAGGTGCTATAATCGGTTCCCCAGTGCTTCTACCAACCCAGAAAACATGAAAAATAGCAACCCTGTAACTTTGTTTTGGTAAGGCTCTCTCTGCAAGCATGTGAATATATAGGTCATTCGGATTTCGCTCCCCCCGTGACGTAGGTAGGGGATCTTATTATAATGATACCGCCCCTTCATCTGCGCTATCCAACCATGATGCTGCCTTGAGTGTGATAGTCAGAGAGAAAGAATGACTGACAGCATGACACGTTTGTATTCCCACAAACTCAAACAGTAGCCTACAATCTTATAACTTGTAATTTTAATAATCTTTCTACGTTGAATTAAAGTTCTAAAGGATTAACGTTATCTTAGTGCAAGAGAGAGAGAGAGAGAGAGAGAGAGTGAGAGAGCGAGTGAGCAAACGAAAGAGAGAGAGAGAGATGTTGTTTAATATGTTTCTCTGAAGTTTATATGAATGAACACGAGGATTAATGCACTGCACGAGACAGACTGAGAGAACAACGCGTATTCACTATCATACACAATAAGTAAATATGTTGTTTAATGTTTCTCTGAAGTTTCAAATGAATACGAGGAGTTACAAGATAGAGAGTGAGAGACTGACAGAAAAACGAATGTGTTCAATCACAATAAACTTAAACATGTCATTTGATCTGTTTCTCCAAAGTTTAAGCATTAAACGTGTTGTTTTATTACAGATCATTTAAATGTGCTCGTGTGGTTTGGTCAAAAAGTAAACTTCTGAGTGTTTGTGAGAGTTGATTTTATTGTAACATGCTGAAAATCATTGTGCCTGTTTAAAACACTTGGCAGCATGAGACCTTAAATTCTTTATTTTTATTCCACAATGTTCCCCATCTGCTGATAAACATGTATTTAGTATGAATAAAACAGATGATTGACTTTTTAAACTTGTTCAAATATATAATGCTGAACATCTCTTACTAACTTCTTTCGTGAGAGAATGCAATGCCTTGTCTACAGCGCGAACGCTTGAGACTCCGCCCACCTGAGCAGCTCATTTGTATTTAAAGGGATACACACAAAAACGGTGCATGTTTGCTCAGACCCACAAAGTGCCTATTTTAACATGCCACAATAAATTACCTATAGGGTATTTTGAGCTAAAACTTCACATAATGTACTCTGGGGACATCAAAGATTTATTCAATATCTTAAAAACGTCTTGTGGAATGTCCCCTTTAAATGCATATGACACAAAGAATGGTGGACGCTGTGGAGGAAAAAACACTCTTTATCTCCCTTGATGGTGTTATCTCTGTTAAAGAGGCCCTTCTACATAAAACCGTTTTTACTTGTATTTTTTGATATGTGTTAGGTCCATATGTGTTTGTGTTGTGTCGTGAATGTGAAAATCAACTTCCACCTCCTCTGTCAGCTGTAGCCACTGAAAAGAAATAAGCGGAGAAATCAGGTCAGTTAAAAAAGCTTATCAGTGTGACGTGGAACTGATCGAGGTCATTACTATTCATGAGCTCTTCAACTGGAGACCGCGCCCACATATTACGTGTAGTTGAGTTAGTTTTCATAACAAGTTACAGCAAGGATGGCTAAACGTCAACCGTACCATATTCGGGCCATTGTTTTTCGTCGAGACATCATTCCTATTAAACGAGGGAATCATAACAGTTGCTACATGTTTGGATGTTCAGAAGAACGCTGGATTTGAAGAGAGACTGCGATTAAAAAGCAATGCTCCTCTATCAATATTGGATCCGGACAGAATGGCGCAGCTTATGTGAGTAAAGTCTTATGTGTCACTGTGGCGGCTGGTGTTTTCTCTTCCGAAAGACGCGAATTCATGCTGCACACGCTTTGAAAGGGTTTATGATAAAAGACACGCGTGTTTGTAAAACTAAAAGACTTTAGTACTATGTGTTATCAGTTGCGGCCAGGATTTCTCTTCAGAGGGACGCGATTCACGCGAATTCATGATGCACACGCATCGAATGTAATAAAAGTTTGTGCTTTCGTTACACGCGCGTCGAAGGGTTTATGTAAAAGACGCTTGTGTTTGTGTGGTTTTTTTGTGTGTGGGTTTACGATAAAAGACGTGTTTGTGTGTGTGTTTTTGTGCGTGGGTTTACGATAAAAGACACGCGTGTGTGTGTGTGTGTGTGTCAAAAGGGTTTATGATAATGTGTGTAAGAAAGACACTGTGTCTTAAGACACTCACTTAACATTAAACTGTAAAAAAGACACTCGCTGCGTCCCAAACCGCCTACTTCCATACTATATAGTAGGCAAAGAATACGAGAAGTAGTGCTTTTTGCCTACTAAATAGTATGGAAGTATGCTGTTTGGGACGCAGCCACTGTGTCTTAAGACACTCACTTAACATTAAACTGACGATAAAAGACACGTGTGTGTGTGTGTGTGTGTCAAAAGGGTTTATGATTATGTGTGTAAGAAAGACACTGTGTTTTAAGACACTCACTTAACATTAAACTGATTACACGTGAGATTAAATTGAAAGTTAGTTTGAACGAAAAACTGTTATCCAATCATAGCAGTGGGCGTTTACTTCCAAGTCGTCAATGCAGCCCGCCCATTAAAACGGATCATTTCTCTAACCAGCCTCAAAATCAGGATACAAAATGGCTATTACTTATTGCTTTTGATGTTTTTGGATGTAAAAACCATGCAAACGTCATGAGTAGACCTCAGACAACAGTATAAAGCAATAAAAACGACAGAGGAAGGGCACCTTTAAGAACAAATAATAATAATAATAATAATTATTATTATTATTATCATTATTATTATTTACTGTTGCCTACATCTAAATTCTGTATGCTTAATGGTTCGGTTAAGTTTTTTTTAAATAATATTTTAAAATGGTGTAGTAACTTCTGAAGTGTGTTGTTCTGTATTTACGTACAGTTGTTTGTTAGCTACATCTTAGATCCAGTTTAACTGATACAGAGCTCTGGATATAATTCAACAAACTTTCCACGACATCCACATGTTTTACAAGACTAATTCATAATTTGAAGTAATAATAAATGTAATTATGAAATATTACAATAATATTTGTTCCAAGGAACAAACTGTTCAAATTATTGGAAACAAACTCTAGATTTATCGCAATACTTAGACCAGTGTTTCTCAAACTTTTTCAGCCCAAGGACCACTTCATCTTCCAATATTTTTCTGAGGACCACCTAACAGAATCTGACTCTAACACGCCCCCCAAAAAACAACAAAATAGGAAGGATAAGCTAAATTTAAGTTTAATATGCAACTGTTTTAAGTCAAAAACTAATTTTTTAAACACAAATGCAATGCTATGTTCAGAAATTATTATATGAATTTTATTTAATTTGAAAAAGTAAATGTAAAATGAGTTGCAGCTTAATATGAACAACAAACTGCACATGTGAAATAAAACTGCAATTAAACATACTGTAACAGCCTAGGTCCCACTTAATGTCATTCCAAAGAGCCATTAATTTAAAACTGAGGTGGTGGAAGTTTATGGTTGTATCTATGGTAACAATATAATGCTGAAAAAAAATTCCCCTTAATGTCCAAAATCACTGAAATTACAGGGATTTTAAACATGAAACAAAAACTAGTACATTACAAAACTAATAGATCTGTGGATTTTAGCTGCTTTCAGTTTATGCTTGACATTAAGCTTTATTCTACATTTAAATCGGTAAATAAGATCCATATCACACTCATTGAGAATTTAACTCATTTACTCACTTCAGTGCACATATCAAAAAAGTTTATAACATGGAACATAACATTGTTTCATGCAGTTTTTTGTCAAAGCTAATTATTACAGTAGCCCTATTTCAACAACAACAGCCATCTTAATAATTGGCAAAGATTAGGCTAGCTTCTAATAAGACAGAATATGTTTTTAGATTTCGCAAGAGCAGTGAAATCAGGTGTATGTTTGTCAGCACGATACGCATACAGTGGTGCAAATGGGCAGTGAGCGACGGGCGATTAACTGTTATTCGTTTAAATTGCATTATTGTGTTAGAACGATGCTTTGAATTTTGGAAAAACGGCAGTTTCATTTATTACGACATGTAACGTAAATGTCATTGTTGATAAGCAAGTCATAATTGAGCAGACTTATCAGACAACAATTGTCGGAAAAGGCAGTGTTTTAAAGCTGGAAATACAACAAAGTTAAAACAGCCATAGAGTCTGGTCTCTTAACTCACCACAGTCAGCTATCGCGTCTTGAGACGCGGGCGCGAGCGGGGGAGGCGATCGCGTTGAACTTGTGGACCAAAGCGCGAATACAAACACTTGACACAGCTGCTCGCACCAGTCACGTGACTTGTGTCTGCAGCTCATGCTGTATGAAACAGACGCACGCGCATCAACTCGTAACTGTAGGGCCCGTTGTCTAACTTACTAAATTTATTCTAGAGATGTCTTTTTTACAGACTACATAAAGGGACGGATCAAATTACCTTGGGGGCCGGGTCTGACCCGCGGGCCGCCAATTGAATAGCCCTGGTATAAACACTTGCCTAATTTATGTCATCTTTTGGCGGACCACTGGGGGGGGTTTGGCGGACCACACTTTGAGAATTACTGCTTTAGACTAAGCAAGAAAAATTATTGTTAATTTGTGTCCATAATGTACCATGTTTTCGTAGCACATCCTTGTGCTTTCTGGCAATGTGGCTTCAGATTCCAGTATGAATATTTGCTAACTCTTACAGTCTCTCCGCACTCCCTTTCAATTTCTTCTCCCTGCTTATTCTTAACGTTGATTTTTACTTTACATTTATGTATTACAAATTTTTGAGTCACGTTTTAGAGATTGTGTATGCGGTAACTAGTTTTTATTCTGTGAAAAATTGTGTATATTGTAATTGGGTACTTAACCCTATCTATCCATTGTATGTTTTTGTATGGTTATATATTTTTGTACTGGCTGTGTTATGATGTGCAAGACAAATTTCTCAGAAATGAGACAATAAAGTATAAAGTAAAGTAAAGTAAAGTAAAGTTAATTTTCGGAAAAGCGCTCTGCGCTCTGATGGTAATATTACCGCACCGCTCACATCCTCTGCCCTGAAATGTCCTTGCTGAGGACAGCTTCCTCAATCTGGCATGAACTTTCCAGACAACGTGTGCGAAGCTGCTGTCGAATCACAACTATTTCTAAAGGAGGGACTTTATATGACAAGGAAAACATCAGCCCGTTTTTAGGACAGTGAAAACAGCGATATAGAGAAAATAAATTGTGTGAAAAATACTTCATTTATTTCACAAAGTAAACTTGAACACATGTTATACTGCGCACCGTAAACTCATTCATAGTATTAAAACAGGAACATATGGCACCTTTAATATTGGTAACTGAACTAAACTGGTTAAAAAAGGGAACAAAGATAGCAGTTTTACTCAGCTATCATTAAACGTTTTGTGTCTACCTACAGTCTATTTCAGACACCAAATTAGACATAAGTAGACTATTTCTACATGAATATTACAATGTATTATGTGTGTTATTGACAAGTGACTTTTATCAAATGTAGTTTTATGTAGTTTGATTGTTGTCAGTTTTATTCATATCATTTAATTCTTTTCTGTTCTTTCCTTTAAGATTTGACCAGAACCAACACTGATCAAAAGACACAAGAGACAAATGGTACATTTATATATGGCACTTCTGTGTTTGATGGGTTTGAGAACTAACATTGTAACATTGTGGCATAAGGTTTCAAAGCATGTGTCAAGCACAAGATTCTTTGGAAGTCAGCATGGTCAGAATGGGGGCTTTCATTTTAGGCAGTTACTTAAGGTTTTACTTTTTTAAAGTTCCTTTAAATTATTTTCAATTGGAAAAAGATGGGTAACAGTCCTAAAAAACATATGCAGAAAAACTTACTCAGAGAGGCCAAACTCTCTGCTTTTATACCGCTGATTAAAGAACTCTTCCTCCTCTTCTTCCTCCTCCTTAAAGAAACATACTGTTAATATATGAGAAGCTCAGATGCAAAAAACGCTAAACACCACCTATGTCAAAAATGAGATAATTGTATTAACTTTTGCCGTGTATTACACATTCATCAAATACTTTATCTTAAAATCAGCTTAATCCCAGCCTCAGGTCATTTAGAAATAGCACTATGTTGGCAGAATCGGTTAAGAGTCTGGTAAAAATATGCTAATTTAAAAGAAAACATATCAGATGCACTGAAAGGGATTTTTGTCTGAGTTCTTAATAGCATTTACAATATCTTGCATAAAATGTAGATTAAAATGTCTTACTTTAGTTAGTTCCTGTGCATTGGCTAGATTATCCACAGCAATGGCCAAAAATACATTAAGCAATGTGTCTATTCATAGCATTGTTAAGAAGTAAGTATTATTTGAATAGATGTTTTCACAAACATAAACATGCCTAAAATCACCTACGTAACAACTAAATTAAAGCCAAAGACATATAAAACACATCATTTATTTTCTGCACTTTTTCCAGAAAAGTCTTCCAAAACATAGGGCACTAAAAAGGATACAGTTCCCAAACAATGTTAAAACAATAAAATAGATTGAGGACCACATTCCATACTGCACCCCTCCTTGTGATCGTATTCCATTGTACATCACCTCATTCCAGTCCTCTCCAGTAAGAATCTGTTTAAGAAATGTGAAAATCAAAATAGTTAATAAACATAAATAAACAAGAATAATTAATAAGCAAACAGGCATTTAATTATATGATCCCTGGAATTGAAAATAAATAAATAAATAAGTTCTTTTTACCCTCAATTCATCTGTTTGACAAGTCAGACAATGATCGTGAGCAACGCAGTTCGAGCCCCACCCCAACTGGTCTATTGAATGTATGAGAAGTTTAGAGATTTCTCACAAAACGAGAGCAATCTCAACACCGGTGGTTTCCATTCATTTTTGAAATCCATTCTGAAGTATGCAAATCATGAAAAAGGACCATTTCTGCTAGAGTTTCTACAAGCACTTCATCTATCATTTTAAACATAATATGCTATTTAAAAGAATGGTTATGGGACATTGCCATTAGTTGGGAGATGCTTTTACTAAATATTTATCTCCCGAGCTAACATCATACCCCCCATCATAACGTTATAACAAGCCTCTGTCTTTGCCTACAAAATCCATATCGCACTACATCTACAGTAAATTAGTGACTTGCATGGTACCAGCATCTCATATCGGTTAAATTAACAAATAGATGCATTAACCTGACCGTTTATGGCGCTTCGGGGCATGTCAGGTTACAGTATGTGGGTTCATCTGTTTCCGTCCTCTTCCTTCTACCCTAGACTACGAACATGTTACACTTTATTTAGCACATCTTTCTGCAAGGTCTCTTATAAGTTATGACCCAAAATCTGCACACATCATGCCTTTTAATGATAGCTATAACACAGCACTCATAAAACACCATAAGCAGGTTCATGCAAATTAAAACTCGTAAATATGCATGATGTGCCTTAAAACCGGTTGTCCAAAACAGCATCCCAGTCAACTTACAGTATAAATGAACATCCCAGTCAAGGCTTAAATAACTTGCAAATATATATATTAAGTTATAAACTGTCCAAAATAGCATCCCAGTCATAGCTTAAACAGAATGGCCTCCATAGGCTGTCAATAGACAAGTCATTTTGAGCATATTTATTCATTTTGAGAATATTTATGCACAGTTTTCATGTGTAAAGTACTTCAAAATGTCATAATGAGTTTCCTGTGTACTTTACTACATTATTAACCCAATTTAACGTTTGTGTTAATGAATTGTGACCAAACAATGTAATTTCCAGCAACAGCCGATATGGGCCTTGTTTAATGAAAGCATATGTACGCCACGTCAATTAATTTACATTTGGGATGCTAATTCCATTTTTGGAACTTATTTGATGGGGATTACAAAGGCTGTTATTGGAGAAGTCATTTTTAGCCTACTTATGCATAATTTACATTTGAAAAGTACTTCACTACGTCAGACTGTGTTTCATGTGTTTTTTTTTTTGAAAGGCACATTCCCATCACATACATTAGTAACAGCTTTAATTGTTCAAGTACATAGGTAGGGATGAATACAAATATTTTAGATTAATTCGTCAATATTGCCTTTCTGAATTATTATTTTACGGACCAATACTTTTCCAGTTGGGAACTATAGACCACTTTTGTGTTTGCAAACAGAGATGACGTTTTTTGTGGGCGGAGCCAAACTGGTTGCAGAAAGTGACTGCTCCGCAGTAGGGTTGTGAAGTGTTTTAGCATTAAACCGTGATTTTTATGGATCCGGTGTTCTGTCTAAGTCTGATTCCCCTGTGTTTCCCTTTAGTGCAATGTTTCTTATAGCGTTTTAATCACGTTACGTTTATTTTTTAGATAAATAAAAAGTTTAAATGGCTTGACCACTGATATGCATGTATGTAATGTATATGTATTGTTCTTTTTTGCTAAATCAATTATTTTTACAGTCTGAATCGCTAAAGTACATATAAAAGCAATACTATCATGTATTATATATAATAACGTTTATTAACATTTCTGGTTCTGCCAACACCTCCATGGCTTCCTGCCCTGCCACCATTCCTCCACCCATCTGGACTCTTGTGTCTTCTTTATTTTCTTTAGGAACATCTGGAAACCACTCTGTCACAATCCTGTCTTGTGTTTCCCCAGTCAATGTTTCTTATTTTGAAGTCATGTTTTCTTGTGTATGTTTGTAGTTCTGTGTAGTTCTTTTGTTTATTGTTCCTGGTGCTGGTTGTTTCCCAGGTCTTGTTATCTCATTTACCCTTGATTATGTATATATATATATATATACACACACACACACACACACACACACACATATATATATATATATATATATATATATATATATATATATATATATATATATATATATATATACACAATATATATATACAGTATACATGTTTATGAGGTACTACAGTTTGCACAAATTATTAAAACATTAGTCATTAATAAAAAATAGTCATGTTTGCCTTTACTTGCCAGACAGTATTGTAAGGAGAAGACAGGTAAGTAGAGGTGGAGAGCAGAAAAGGGGATCATCAAAGAACCCCGCATCTGCGCTACGTGTCACAGCACTGCCCACCAGCGGCTCCAAAATTGTTTTTATTATTTGCAATAATATTACATGAACATCATTAGGCTCAACCTTTCAAAAACAAGCGTGTGCTACACTTACGAGTAATTTTATAAGGCGACATTTCAGCACTTGACAAGTGTATAGCAACTCGTAAGTAGCCCTTAAAGCACTGCTGCATGCGATCATGTTTTATGTAATTTTTTCTAAAGACACGAAAATGAATGACAAATGTTTGCAAAGCTCTCTTAAGTTCTGAAATTATTTGTTAATGGGAAGCAAATGCCAGACATAAAGCCTTGTGCAGTCGGCTGTCATGCCCGATTGTTTACTTTCAGACAATCTAAATCTGAGGCAGTCACACCTTCTAACTCTTTAAAATTTAACTCAGATAATTTAACGCATTATTATATTAAACATAATAATATAAATTATTATATGAATTAAAATAATATTTATAGAAAACCTCCCCAAAATAGCCCCTGTAATCCTTTCTTAGACTCACCTAATTATTTATTCAAATACAACAGCCAATGACAAGTCACCAGCAGCATACCATATACGTTTATATTTTGTATCAGACGTCCTTTTATTAAAATAGAGTTTGGTTGTAGTTTGGTACATAGCAGATATAAATGATATAAGATGGTTATACAGTAAGCATACAGGATTGTAGATTTATATGTCTTATTCCTTTGGGGCAGCTGGTTATTGTAAGCAGTCTAAAAATCAAGTTTTGGCAGTTCTGTGCCATCATCAGCTCATTCAGCTCATGTCTGAAGAAAACCGTGTGTGCAAAAATCAACATGAGAGGAAAGATTGAGTTCTTTTGAGATTTTACTCCTGTGGGAGCCGCTGCGATTATTTTAAGGTGAGTACACTTTTATATTATGCTACAGATCACGTTTGTTTTTTACTACCTGGTATGCATTGTTGTTATATTATGTTGTTGGTGGAACTGAAGACTTGTTACATCGTGTATAGGTGTAAGGTAACTTATGTGTTTTGTTGTCATTGTAGACTAGACCTGTATTGGTCTATTTCAAATGAGTTTGTTCAGTCTGTGGCCGTTTCTCAATCCGAAGGCTGCAGCCTCCGGAGGTCGCATTTGTAGGCTGCCTACGTCTTAACACATTATCTGATCCATTATCAGCCAATAAAATTAGGGTGATATCTGATATATCAATATGCAATACATACACAACAGGCCAAAATTTTGACAATTTCTTAAAAATAATTTAATCTAAAGGTATCTGTATGGTTAAATGCTTGAAATTACTTTCATAGCAGATTAATTTCTGTTATTAAAAAACTATTTTAAAATTGTATTTAAAATAATATTTTTTAAATAGATAACTTATGCTGAATATGGAAGAAAAGCACGCAATAAGAGCTTAGATAAAATGTGAACTCCTTCAATATTCTTTAAAACGTATCCTAAGGTGAAACTTTAAGAAGCTTCTTAATAAAATGACACGAGTACGGTTTGCAGTTTCTAGGCAAAGGGGGACTTCACATCAGATGATAAAATATTTCAGTGCTTTGATTTATTATGGATGTTATAGTCACTACGTAATTCCCATAGTTACATTTATGTTATTCTATAGTTTGTTATTATTAAAGAACAAGTGAGTGTTTCAAAATGTTTGACCGGTAGTGTATTTAATCCATACATTTATCCAAAATTAAGGCATTCTCACTAGTAGCTAAAACTACTGCATATGATTTATTTAAAGTGATGTTTTTGGTGATTTGTTCCAAATGTGGTACCAGTGTTTTCAGTGTTTAAGACTATTAAAGAAATACTTCAGTGATTCAAGAAATCTAGGTATTCAAACCTGAAATACAGTCATGATGGAGGCTGGAAATGTATCAAAATTAGTAGGAGTGTAGTCTTCAAAGATGAACCTGTGGAAAAAGGAACAGTAAAATTAGCTTTAGTTAAAACTCCATTTGAACATCTGCACTGTAAAAATGCACTTTCCAGTTCATGTCATTTTATCAGTTGTACATTTTTATTTTAATTAGTCATAACATTTCTTGCATTATCTTAAGTTTTTAACATTTATATGCTTTTCAGAACAAAATGTACAGAGAAAATATGTTGAAATAGTAGAAGACATATGGCTAGACGGTTCAAATATAGTAATAAAAACACGTTAATGCAAGCAATTATTCAATACTCATTAACACGTAAAATAAATCAGACCATTATAGGGAGGTGTTTTCAGTGTTGCGTGGACTGACTGGCATTTGGCGTAGTTTGCTGAGGGCATTTCGAAAGAATATGGAGTACTCTGCTCTCAAGGAGCTTTGTCACGCCTCAAGTGTGCATGTATTAAATGTGTGGGTTTGTAATATGTCTGTCTGTGACAGATGCTTATCTCAAAAAACTATGCAAAAAGATAAACATACCTCTTGGCTGCTTTTCAAGACACCAAGAAATTTTAAAGGTAAAACATCATTTAAATTACGTAAATTTAATGTTACAGTTATTCACTTCAATTCAGGGTGCAAAGGTTGCTTTGCTGTTCAGTAGAGCACATTTCGAGTTTCTATATTTTATTGAGAGGAGTACCTAATTTAACTCAAGCTGATTGACACATCTCTACTATTTGGTTGAGCTATGTTATGGCCAAAAAAATCCAAGATATATCAGTGTGTCAATCAACAGCACTTTTCACAACACATCTTCTTAGACGGATGTTAGAGAGAAAGAAATCACTCCTGCCATGTGAACTGTTCTTGTTGACATTTTGCAAGGAAAGCATATTTTTGTCATATTACACTTTAAGAGCTTACTTTACTTTACCTTACTTTACAAAATTATTTTACTTGGTACCATGACATTTTTTTTGTATGTTTTTAATAATTTTTCAAAAACACGTTCAACCAAACGGCTGATTTGTCACTTTATGGTAAATGTAGAAAAGCTAAGGTAATGTTTTCAGATAATTAATTTCTGCAGTCAAAATGTACTATTTGCTAAGAAATATAAATTTCTGATCATTCACAGCTATGAATTTGACACACTGTTGTTTTTTCTTATTGAATATATAGAGATAATTTCTTAAGTATGTATTTTTTGCAACTTCTGGATATTTTAAAAAAATAACTATAATGAATTCATATAATTAATTTATGGAAATGATAATTACTGATAAATTAATTAAAAATTACTTCTTAAATTATGTTTTATATTGTATGAAGGATTGTTTCTAATTTTGGCTTACTCTACACACCATTGCTGGTTTACAGAGAAATGTTCATTTATCAAAAAAGGTAAAAAAAATCCTGTTGCACTACCACACTTGGTAGTGTGTTTCTTGAATCATAAATTAAACTAAAATGCCATGTATTAAAAAAAAAACATGAAAAATTGCTTGTGTTAAAATGAAAACCTGAAATATTTTAACTTCAATAAATAAAAAAATAGTATTATAGTTCATATTTTCTGATTTCCATAGTATGTGTATGAATTCCTTTAAGTGACATATCAACCATTTGGTAGAGGCCGATATTTAAAAAAGGATGGGATGTGTTGAAAAAAATACATTGAGTGTATTAACAAGTGACATAAGTAGATAAAAAATGCAAACAAAATATTTTTCAAATGCCTTTTACTTGGTGTGGCAGTTAAAGGGTTAACCTCTTGAAAAGCACCCGCACTCTAGCTCAAACCATGAAAGGACCTACTTTCACTAAAATTGTTTTATTTACTAAACCATTTAAAGTATAAGCATAACTGTGGTATCATAAGATAGAAGACACTTTGAGCTTCATTTCAGGTTTCAAAATTTAAGTTCAAAATTAAAAACGTTAGACATCTTTATTATTACTAAAAAACTTTAATAAATATGTGTGTGAAACCTAGAAATGCAATGATCCCAAAGCCACAAGTCTAAAGAAGTTATGTTTCACGTTTGAGGTCAATAGGCCCAAAACGGAGGTTCTTGTAAGAGTTTTTGTAAGACTGGTGCCTTTTCTAAGTGCCAGACAGCCCCAAAATAAAAGTATTTTGTTTACATGCATACATGTTTGTTCTTATTATTGTTTATCCTTATGTTAGCATATATAATGCAGTTTCCAAACCAGGAAATAAAACATCACACAAAGATTGTTGGATTCATTATCTAATTGGCTGCATGTTCTGTCTATCATTATTTTCCATGAAGTCATTGGAGGAACAAGCGAGTCAGATGACGTCACAACATTTGACAGCGCTGTTTGGATATTATGTATTATACTCCCGCCTACTTTTAGAAACAAGGTTTAACCGAGGGTTTATGTGTTTAGCGGAACCTAAAGTGTAATCTCATATAGTGTTACAATAGTCCTCAGATTGTATATTATATTCTATTGCAAGATGTTCATGCGAGATCTGATGTAAACAACAGAATATATATCTATATTAAGAGTTGGGGTACTCGAACTTGGACTCGGACTCGAGTCCGGACTCGAGTCCAATTTTGAATGTACTCAGACTTGTCACGCACTCGGGTGAATTTGTACTCGGACTTGACACAGACTTGGACATTTTGGACTCGGAAAATATCCCGAGTACAGTCGAGTCCACGTCATGTGCAATATTAAAACCAGCATGAACTTGAGATGAGAAATTAATCAATGTCTCGTCTCGTACACACTGCAAACTTTCGAGAGTGACAACCGCATTTAAATGCGGGAGTGAATCCCCTAAATGTTTGTTTCATGTCTGTATGGAACAAGACTCACTCCCGAAAATGTGATGATTGACACAGAAATAACAAAAGCAATGTTCTGCCGTCTCGCGTGCTTATCACTCACAGCTTTGACCAAAATAATCTAACAAAATAAGTGTTTGGCAATGAACCTCCGTCCGGGCGTTGTGTATTGTACGCTTCTTTTGTGAGGCTGCGTCACAGCGCGCGGTCTTGCAGTGTTGCCAGGTCCTCTGCTTTTTTGTACGTAAATACCGGTGGTAGTGTGTGTGTACAGAACAGGATTAAGCATTAAAAGGTGAAGTGACAACCCAATTTAATATGCAGTGTGTTTGGGACCGTCTCCCCTCCTGTTATTTTACTGCAACACACTGGCAGGCAGCAGCCAGTCGCATCATACTTGCAGACAAACACGTCACACACATCAATGCGTGGCTAGCACAATGTCCTCGAAGTCAGCAATAATTTGTT